>NC_072377.2:102613484-102916515 GCF_028885625.2 Pongo pygmaeus
GAGCCTTTGAATAGACTTCATTTGCTTCTCTATATAATCTTGTCAATGAAAATACTCTGAAGGCAATAAAAGAAATGGATTTTACAAATATGACTGAAATTCAGCATAAAAGTATCAGACCACTTCTGGAAAGCAGGGATCGTCTAGCAGCTGCAAAAACAGGAAGTGGTAAAACCCTGGCTTTTCTTATCCCTACAGTTGAACTCATGGTTAAGTTAAAGTTCATGCCCAGGAATGGAATGGGAGTCCTTATTCTCTCACCTATTGGAGAACTAGCCATGCAAACTTTTGGTGGTTCTTAAGGAGCTAATGACTCACCACGTACATACCTATGGGTTGATAATGGGTGGGAGTAACAGATCTGCTGAAGCACAGAAACTTGCTAATGGGATCAACATCATTGTGGCCACACCAGGCCGTCTGCTGGACCATATGCAGAATACCCCAGGGTTTATGTATAAAAACCTGCAGTGTCTGGTTATTGATGAAGCTGATCATATCTTGGATGTTGGGTTTGAAGAGGAATTAAAGCAAATTATTAAACTTTTGCCAACACATAGACAGACCATGCTCTTTTCTGCCACCCAAACTCAAAAAGTTGAAGACCTGGCAAGGATTTCTCTGAAAAAAGAGCCATTGTATGTTGGTGATGATGATGATAATGTTAATGAAACAGTGTATGGTCTTGAGCAAGGATATGTTGTTTGTCCTCATGAAAAGAGATTCCTTCTGCTCTTTACATTCCTTAAGAACTGAAAGAAGAAGCTTATGGTCTTCTTTTCATCTTGTATGTCCATGAAATATCACTGTGAGTTGCTGAACTACATTGATTTGCTCGCCTTGGCCATTCATGAAAAGCAAAAGCAAAATAAGCATACAACCACATTCTTCCAATTCTCCAATGCAGATTTGGGAACACTATTGTGCACACAAATGTAGTGGCAAGAGGACTGGACACTACTGAAGTGGACTGGATTGTTCAGCATGACCCTCCGGATGACCCTAAGGAATATGTTCATTGTGTGGATAGAACAGCCAGAGGCCTAAATGGGAGAGAAAATTGGGTTTTCTTTGCTACTTGAAACAATCCAAGGTTCCATTAAGTGAATTTTAATGTTCCTGGTCTAAAATTTCTGACATTCAGTCTCAACTTGAGAAACTGATTAAAAAGAATTACTTTCTTCATAAGTCAGCCCAGGAAACATATAAGTCATACATACAAGCCTATGATTCCCATTCTCTGAAACAGATCTTTAACGTTAATAACTTAAATTTTTCTCAAGTTGCTCTGTCATTTGGTTTCAAGGTGCCTCCCTTTATTGATCTGAAAGTCAAGAGCAATGAAGGCAAGCAGAAAAAGCAAGGAGGTAGTGGTGGATTTGGCTACCAAAGTTGAGAAGTCCAAAATCTTTAAACACATTAGCAAGAAATCACCCAATAGCAGGCACTTCTCTAACTGAAGACATGCCATTCTTTCATCTTGGATAACTTTGTTTTAAAATCAATTTTTTCCCCTTGATTTATCAGGATTTTTGTAGCCTTTAGAATTTAAACTTATCTAACGTGAGTACAAATTGACTTGGGTTGCAAGCACTGAGCACTGTTACTTATAACAAGTATCTCTTCTATATTGGGATATAAAACTGGCTTTAATTTTCTTAGTTGCCCAAGGAATATCTGGGCCTTCTTGTGATAATATAATATTTTAATTTTAAGTATTTCCCCCTCATACACACAAATGTATGTTACTGTTTTAATATAATTCTTTGTGTACTTTTTCTTCTTGTTTTGTAAAGATTTTTGTGGCATGGATTGCTGTGCTAACTGCTGTAAAAGGTGACCCAGTGTACTGGGCAGCTGGTGGTAATGCAGAAAGGAGTCTCAGGTTATTTTTTTGCTTTTAGTTATTTTTTGAACTTTGACAGTGTCTCATGACTCCTCCTGAAAATATTGCTAGCATCATAATGACAGGATCAAATTCACACATAACAATATTAACCTTAAATGTAAATGGGCTAAATGCCCCAATTAAAAGACATAGACTGGCAAATTGGACAAAGAGCCAAGACCCATCGGTGTGCTGTATTCAGGAAATCTCACATGCACATCTCAAGTGCAAAGACACACATAAGCTCAAAATAAAGGGATGGAGGAATATTTAGCAAGCAAACGGAAAACAAAAAAAAAAAAAGCAGGGGTTGCAATCCTAGTCTCTGATAAAACAGAATTTAAACTGACAAAGATCAAAAAAGACAAAGAAGGGCACTACATAATGGTAAAGGGATCAATGCAACAAGAAGAGTTAACTATCCTAAATATGTGTGCACCCAATACAGGAGCACCCAGATTCATAAAGCAGGTTCTTAGAGACCTACATAGATACTTAGACTACCAAACAATAATAGTGGGAGACTTTAACCCGCAACTGTCAACATTAGATAGATCAATGAGACAGAAGATTAACAAGGATATTCCAGACTTGAACTCAGCTCTGGACCAAGCAGAACTAATAGACATCTACAGAACTCTCTACTCCAAATAGACAGAATATACATTCTTCTCAGTATCACATTGCACATCTTCTAAAATTGACCACATAATTGGAAGTAAAACACTCCTCAGAAAATGCAAAATAATGGAAATCATAAGAAACAGTCACTCAGACCACAGTGCAATCAAATCAGAACTCAGGATTAAGAAACTCACTCAAAACCACACAACTCCATGGAAGCTGAACAACCTGTCCCTGAATGACTACTGGGTAAATAACAAAATGAAGGCAGAAATAAATAAGTTCATTGAAACCAGTGAAAACAAAAACACAACATACCAGAAACTCTGGGACACAGCTGAAGCAGTGTTTAGAGGGAAATTTATAGCACTAAATGTCCACAAAAGAAAGCAGGAAAGAACTAAAACTGACACCCTGACATCACAATTAAAAGAACTAGAGAAGCAAAAGCAAATAAATTCAAAAGCTAACAGGAGGCAAGAAATAACTAAGATCAGAACAGAAGGAGACAGAGACATGAAAGACCCTTCAAAAAATCAGTGAATCCAGGAGCTTGTTTTCAAAAAGAACAACAAAATAGTACACCACTAGCCAGAATAATAAAGAAGAAAAGAGAGAAGAATCAAATAGAAATAATAAAAAATGATAAAGGGGATATCACCACTGATCCCACAGAAATACAAACTACCATCAGAGAATAGTATAAACATGTATATGCCAATAAACTAGAAAATCTGGAAGAAATGGATAAATTCCTGAACACATACACCCTCCCAAGACTAAATAAGAAAGAAGTTGAATCCCTAAATAGACAAACAACAAGTTCTAAAATTGAGGCAGTAATTAATAGCCCATCAAATAAACAAACAAAAAAGCCAAGGACCAGATTGATTCACAGCCTAATTCTACCAGAGGTACAAAGAGGAGCTGGTACATTCCTTCTGAAACTATTCCAAATAATAGAAAAAGAGGGACTCCTTTCTAACTCATTTTATGAGGCCAGCCTCATCCTGATATAAAAACCTGGCAGAGAAACAACAAAAAAAGAAAATTTCAGGCCAATATCCTTGATGAACATCAATGCAAAAATCCTCAATAAAATACTCACAAACTGAATCCAGCAGCATATCAAAAAGCTTATCCATTACGATCAAGTCAACTTCATCCCTGGAATGCAAGACTGGTTCAACATATGCAAATCAATAAATGTAATCCATCACATAAACAGAACCAACAACAAAAACCACATGATTATTTCGACAAATGCAGAAAAGGCCTTCGATAAATTTCAACAGCCCTTCATGCTAAAAACTCTCAATAAACTACATATTGATGGAATACCTCTCAAAATAATAAGAGCTATTAATGACAAACCCACAACCAATATCATACTAATGGGCAAAAACTGGAAGCATTCCCTTTGAAAACTGGCACAAGACAAAGACACCCTCTCTCACCACTCCTATTCAACACAGTATTGGAATTTATGGCCAGGGCACTCAGGCAAGGGAAAGAAATAAAGAGTTTTCAAATAGGAAGAGAGGGAGTCAAATTTTCTCTGTTTGCAGATTACATGATTGTATATTTAGAAAACACCATTGTCTCAGCCCAAAATCTCCCTAAGCTGATAAGCAACTTCAGCAAAACCTCAGGATAAAAAATCAATGTGCAAAAATCACAAGCATTCCTACACACCAATAATAGACAAACAGAAAGCCAAATCATGAGTGAACGCATATTCACAATTGTTACAAGGAGAATAAAATACATAGGAATACAACTTACAAGGGTTGTGAAGGACCTCTTCAAGGAGAACTACAAACCACTTCTCAAGGAAATAAGAGAGGACACAAATGGAAAAAAATACAAGCTCATGGATAGGAAGAATCAATATCATGAGAATGGCCATAATGCCCGAAGTAATTTATAGATTCAATGCTATCCTCATCAAGCTACCATTGACTTTCTTCACAGAATTAGAAAAAACTACTTCAAATTTCATATGGAACCAAAAAAGAGCATGCATAGGCAAGACAATCCTCAGCAAAAAGAACTAAGCTGGAGGCATCATGCTACCTGACTTCAAACTATAGTGCAAGACTACAGTAACCAAAACAGCATGGTACTGGTACCAAAACAGATATATAGACCAATGAAACAGAACAGAGGCCTCTGAAATAACACCACACATCTACAATCATCTGATCTTTGATAAACCTGACAAAAACAAGCAATGGGGAAAGGATTCCCTATTTAATAAATGGTGTTAGGAAAACTGACTAGCCATATGCAGAAAACTGAAACTGGACCCCTTCCTTACACGTTATACAAAAATTATACACAATTTTTGTATATTATTAAAGATGGATTATTTTGTGTGTGTATTAACATTATTTTGTATATTATTAAAGATGGATTAAAGACTTATCCTTTTGTATAAGGTGTAAGGAAGGATTCAAGATGGATTAAAGACTTAAACATAAGACCTAAATCCATAAAAACCCTAGAAGAAAACCTAGGCAATACCATTCAGGATATAGGTATGGTCAAAGACTTCATGACTAACACACCAAAAGAAATGGCAACAAAAAATATTGACAAATGGGACCTAATTAAGCTAAAGAGCTTCTTCACAGCAAAAGACACCATCATCAGAGTGAACAGGCAACCTACAGAATGGGAGAAAATTTTTGCAATCTATCCGTCTGATCCAATATCCAGAATCTACAAAGAACATAAACAAATTTACAAGAAAAAAATGAACAACCCCATCAAAAATTGGGTGAAGAAAATGAACAGACACTTCTCAAATGAAGATATTTATGCAGCCAACAAACATATGAAAATATGCTCATCATGTCCTTTGTAGGGACATGGATGAAGCTGAAAACCATCATTCTCAGCAAACTATCACAAGGACAAAAAACCAAACATCACATGTTCTCACTCATAGGTGGGAATTGAACAATGAGAACACTTGCACACAGGAAGGGGGACATCACACACTGGGGCCTGTTGTGGGGTTGGGGGAGAGGAGAGGGATAGCATTAGGAGATATACCTAATGTAAATGACGAGTTAATGGGTGCAGCACACCAACATGGCACATGTATACATATGTAATAAACCTGCACTTTGTGCACATGTACCCTAGAACTTAAAGTATAATAAAAAATTAAAAAAAGAAAATATGCTCATCATCACTGGTCATTAGAGAAATGCAAATCAAAACCACAATGAGATATCATCTCATGTCAGTTAGAATGGTGATCATTAAAAAATCAGGAAACAACAGATGCTGAAGAGGATGTGAAGAAATAGGAAGGCTTTTACACTGTTGGTGGGAGTGTAAATTAGTTCAACCATTGTGGAAGACAGTGTGGTGATTCCTCAAGGATCTGGAACCAGAAAGACCATTTGAACCAGCAATCCCATTACTGAGTATATACTCAAAGGATTATAAATCATTCTACTATAAAGACACATGCACGTTTATGTATATCGCAGCACTGTTCACAATAGCAAATACTTGGAACCAACCCAAGTGCCCATCAATGATAGAATGGATAAAGAAAATGTGGCACATATACACCATGGAATACTCTGCAGCCATAAGAAAGGATGAGTTCATGTCCTTTGCAGGGACATGGATGAAACTGGAAGCCATCATTCTCGGCAAACTAACACAAGGACAGAAAACCAAACACCACATGTTCTCACTCATAAGTGGGAGTTGAACAATGGGAACACATGGACACAGGGAGGGGAACATCATACACTGGGGCCTGTTGGGGGATGGGGTGCTAGGAAAGGGATAGCATTAGGAGAAATACCTAATGTAGATGACAGGTTGATGAGTGCAGCAAACCACCATGGCATGTGTATACCTATGTAACAAACCTGCATATTCTGCACCTGTATCTCAGAACTTAAAGTATAATAAAAAATAAAAAGAGAAAAGAAAGATCTACAAAGCCTAACATACACTCATGAAAATAAATTATATACATATTTATCTCTCACATATGAAATAAGAGATAATCTTTATTATCATTTTAAACATTTTATTTATTAATATTCAGCAAAGAAAATTGAATGAATCATCTCGAATATGAGTGAAGCATAGAGGTTGAAAAATATACTATGTCTTCTGTGAAAGGAGAGACAAAAAGTTCTATCTGGTTGTGTTTGAACTTCCTATGAAGATCATGATAGTCCAATATGTGTTATACAGCTGTGCATTATTTTAATAGTAACATGGTAAATTTTTATTTTCTTTCTGTAACATCTGATATGGACACTGCTATCTCTACTTTATTCTAAGCATAAAGAATTCCTAAAGGACATACTCCTATACAACTAATGGGTAAAAAAAGACATAAAGAAATTTAAAAATAATTGAGACAAACAAAAATAAAAACACATCATTAAAACCAAAACTTATGGGATACAGCAAAAGTAATTACAATAAATGCTTGAAGTGATAAATACCCCATTTATCCTGATGTGGCTATTATGTATTTCATGCCTGTATCAAAATATACCATGTACTCCATAAATATATACATCTGCTATATTTATATATATTTGTGGGTAGTATGTACCCACAAACATTAAACATATACATAGTTTTAACAGGAAAGTTTATAGAAATAAATTCCTACATAAAAAAGAAAGATGGCTGGGTGTGGTGGCTCATGCCTGTAATCCTAGCACTTTGGGAGGCTGAGGTGGGCAGATCACCTGATGTTGGGAGTTCTAGACCAGCCTGACCAACATGGAGAAACCCTGTCTCTACTAATAATACAAAAATTAGCCATGTATGGTGGTGCATGTCTGTAATCCCAGCTACTTGGAAGGCTGAGGCACAAGAATCACTTGAACCCAGGAGGCGGAGGTTGCAGTTAGCTGAGATCATGCCATTTCACTCTGGCCTGGAGTGAAAAACAAGAGAGAAAGAAAGAAAGAAAGAAAGAAGGAAAGAAAGAAAGAAAGAAAGAAAGAAAGAAAGAAAGAGAGAGAGAGAGAGAAAGAAAGAAGGAAAGAAAGAGAGAGGGGAAGGGGAAGGAGGAAGGAAGGAAGGAAGGAAGGAAGGAAGGCAAATAAATAAGTTAGTGTTATACTTCAAGAAACTAGGGAAAAAAAAGAACAAACTAAGCCCAAAGTCAAAAAAGAAAGGAAATAATAAAGATAAAAGAAGAAATAAATGAAATAGAGACTGGATAAACAATAGAAAAGATCAATAAAACAAAGAGTTGGATTTTTTGTAAAGATAAAGTCAGCAAACGTTTAGCTAGACTAGAACAAAGAATGAGAAGACTCAAATAACATTTATTTTTGAGATAATGGGGAAGAAACTATTACTGATACCACAGAAATATAAGGATCATAATAGTCTACTATGAACAATTATACACCAATAAATTTGATAACTTAGAAAAAATGAATAAATTTCTAGACATATACAACCTACAGAGACTAAATCATGATGAAATAGAAAATCTGAACAGACAAATCACCAGTAAGGAGTTGAATCACTAACAAAAAGTTTTGCATCAAATAAAAGACCAGGATCCGGTGGTTTCACTGCTGAATTATATCAAACATTTAAATAATTAATACCAGTTCTTTTCAAATTCTTCCAAAAAGAAATGAAGAGGAAGGAAAGTTTTCAAACTCATTTTATGAGGCCAGCATTACCCTGATACCAAAGCCAGATCAGTATACAAAAAAAAAAAATTACAGCCAATACCCATGATGAACATAGATGCAAAAATCCTCAACAAAATATTAGCAAAGTGAATTCACCAGCACACTGAAAAGATCATTCACCATGATCAAGTGGGATTTATCTCTGGAATGCAAGGATGGTTCAATTTACATGAATTAGTAAATGTGATACATCACATTAACAGAATAAAAGACAAAACCATATGATTATCTCAACAGATGCAGAAAAGTCATTTGACAAAACTCAATACCTTTTTATGATAAAAACTCTTAACAAATAAGGTATAGAAGGAAAGCACCTCAACACAATAAAGACCATATATCACAAACTACAGCTGACATTACATTCAATGATGAAATGTTGAAAGCTTTTCCTCAAAGATCAGGAAAAGGATGTTCACTTTTGCCACTTATATTTAACATGGTAATGGAACTCCTAGATAGAGTTAGGCAAGAGAAAGAATTTTAAAATATCCAAATAGAAAAGAAAGAAATTAAATTCTCTCTTTTTGCAGATGACAGGATCTTATACATAGAAAACCCAAAAGATTCCAACAACAACCACAAAAAACTAATAAACAAATTCCATAACATTGAAGGATACAAACTCAACATACAAAAATCAGTATAAAAAATATTCCATGTTCATAGATTGAAATAATAAATATTGTTTTAAAAAATCCATACTACCCAAAGTGATCTATAGATTCAATGTAGATGCTCTGAAAATTCCAATGACATTTCTCACAGAAATAGAAAAAAAAAGCCTAAATTTATATGAAGCCATGAAAGACACTGACTAGCCAAAGCAATCTTGAGCAAAAAGAACAAAACTAGAGGCATCATACTACCTGATTTTAAAAGCTACTATAGGCTGGTCACGGTGGCTCATGCCTATAATCCCAACAAGCCAAGAGGACTGCTTGAGCCCAGAATTTCAAGACCTGCCTGGACAACATAATGAGTCCCTATCTCTACAAAAATAAATCAAATGGGCATGATGGCACATGCCTGTAGTCCTGACTACTAGGGAGGCTTGGGTAGGAGAATCACTGGAGCCCAGGAGGTTGAGGCTGCTGTGAGCCATGTTCATGCCATTGGACTCCAGCCTGGGCAACAGAGTGAGATCCTGTCTCAAAAAAAAAAAGAGAGTAGAGGAGAGGAGAGAAGAAATCTACTACAAAATTATAGTAATCAAAACAGCATGGTTTTGGCACAAAAACGAACACATAGACTAATAGAAAAGAATAGAGAGCTCAGAAATAAATTCACATATTTACAATTGATTGATTTTCAGCAAAGATACCAAGAAAACACAGTGGGAAAATAAGAGTAACTTCAACAAATGATGCTAAGAAAACTGAATATCCACATGCAGAAGAATCAAATTAGTCCCTCATCTCACACAACATACAAAAATCAACTCAGAATGGATTGAAGACTTAAATGTAAGACCTGAAAATATAAACTTCCTATAAGAAAATATAGGTGAAACTCTCCCTGACATTGGTCTGGGCAAAGATTTTTTTTATATAATCCCAAAAACAAAGGCAATAAAAGCAAAAATAGACAAATAGGATTCCATCAACCTAAAATGCTTCTAGAAGCACAGCAAAGGAGACAATCAACAGAGTCAAAAGACAGTGTATGGAGTGAGAGAATATATTTGCAAACCATATGTCTTGTAAGGGGTTAATATCCAAAATATATAAGGAACTCAAACAACTCAATAGTAAGAAAACAAATAACCAGATTAAAAATTGAACAAAGGACCTGAGTAGACATTTTGCAAAAGAAGACATATAAATGGCCAACAGATATATTTTTAAAATGCTCAACAGTCTTTACAAAAAATGGTTCAACATCCCTAATCTTTTGGGAAATGCTAATTAAAGCCACAAAGAAGAATTCCTTCTCACTTGTTAGAATGGCTAATATAAAAAAAAAAAGATAACAAATGTTGGTAAGTATGTAGAGAAAAGGGAGCCCTTTTACCCTGTTGGTAGGAATGTAAATTAGTACAGCCATTATGAAAAACAGTGTGGAGGTTCATCAAGAAATATAAAAATAGAACTATCATATGATCCAGCAATCCCACTGCTAGGTATATACCAAAGGAAATAAAATAAGTGTGTCAGAGATCTCTGCACTTCCATGTTTGTTGCAGCACTCTTCACAATAGCCAAGATATGGAATACACCTAAAAGTGTGTATGTGTGTGTATGTGTGTGTGTGTGTGTGTGTATGTGTGTGAATATATATATATATAGTATTGGTGTGTGGTGTATGTGTGTAAACATATGTATATACATATATATGTGTGGTCTGTGTGTATATATACATATACACACACACACAGAGAGGGAGGGGGGAAGGAGAGAGAGATAATGTATATTATGAAGTATTTGTCTTTCTTTGACTGACTTATTTCACTTACATAATGTCGTCCAGCTTCATCCATGTTGTTGAAAATGGCAGAATTTCTTTCTTTTTAAAGATGAATATTATTGGAGCATAAAATATATACTACATACTAATGGTAGGTGTGTAATATATATATATACACTATATACTAATATACCAAGACTATTCAGCCTAGTAATGAAGTATTACTAGGATGAAGTATTACTAGGCTTAAGTATTAAGCCTAGTAATTAAGTATTGTTTCTAGCTATTTATCCATATGTTCTCATCATTTAGCTCCTACTTATAAGTGAGAACATGTGGCATTTGGTTTTCTGTTCTTGTATTAGTTTGCTAAGGACAATGGGCTCCGGGTCCATTCATGTCCCTACAAAGGACAAAATCTCATTCCTTTTTAGGGCTGCATAGTATTCCATGGTGTATATGAACCACATTTTCTTTATCCAGTCTATCATTGGTAGGCATTTAGGTTGATTCCATGTCTTTCCTATTGTGGATAGCGCTGCAATGAACATATACATGCATGTGTCTTTATAATAGAACAATTTCTATTTCTTAGGGTATATATCTATGAATGGGATTGCTGGGTTGAATGATGTTTCTGTCCTTAGGTCTTTGAGAAATTGCCACACTGTCTTCCACAATGATTGAACTAATTTACTCCCCCACCAACAATGTATAAGCATTCCTTTTTCTCCACAACCTCACCAGTACCTGTTAATTTTTGACTTTTTATAATAGCCGTTCTGACTGGTGTGAGATGGTATCTCATTGTGGTTTTGATTTGCATTTCTCTAATGATAAGTGATGTTGAGATTATTTTCATGTGCTTATTGACCACATGTATGTTTTCTTTTGAGACGTGTCTGTTCATGTCGTTTGCCCACTTTTAATGGGGTTGTTTTTTCTTGAAAATTTGTTTAAGATCCTTATAGATGATGGATAGTAGACCTTTGTCAGATGCATAGTTTGCAAAAATTTTCTTCCATTCGGTAAGTTGTCTGTTTACTCTGTTGATAGTTTATTTTGCTGTGCAGAAGCTCTTTAGTTCTACTAGATCCCAGTTGTCAATTTTTGCTTTTGTTGCAATTGCTTTTGGGATTTTCATTATTAAATCTTTGCCCATGCCTATATCCTGAATGGTATTACCTAGTTTGTCTTCCAGGGTTTATATATATATAAAGTTTATATAGATATTTATATATATAGTTTATATATATATTTATATATATTTATATATAGAGTTTATATATAATTTATATATAGTTTATATATATATTTATATACATAGTTTATATATATTTATATATAGTTTATATATATTTATATATAGTTTATATATAGTTTATATATATTTATATATAGTTTATATATAGTTTATATATATTTATATATATAGTTTATATATATAGTTTATATATATTTATATATTTATATAGTTTATATGTATTTATATATAGTTTATATATATTTATATAGTTTATATGTATTTATATATAATTTATATATATAGTTTATATATATTTATATATAGTTTATATATATTTTATATATAGTTTATATAGTTTATTTATATATAGTTCATATAGTTTATTTATATATAGTTTTATAGTAAAAAATGGTTTTACATTTAAGTCTTTAATACATTATGAATTAATTTTTGCATATGGTGTGAGGAAGGGGTCTAGGTTGTCTTCTGCATATGTTTAGCCAGTTATCACAGCACCCTTTATTGAATAAGGACTCCTTTCCCCATTGCTTGTTTTTGCTGATTTTGTTAGAGATCAGATAGTTGTAGCTGTGCAGTCTTATTGCTGAATCTATTTTGTTCCATTGGTTCATGTGTCTGTTCTTGTACCAACACCATGCTGTTTTGGTTATTGCAGCCCTGTAGCATAGTTTGAAGTTGAGTAGCATGATACCACCAGCTTTGTTTGGGGGTTTTGGGGTTTTTGTTGTTGTCATTGTTGTTATTGTTGTTTGTTTGTTTTTTGCATAGAATTTCCTTGGCTATTCAGGTGCTTCTGTGATTTTGTATGAATTTTAAAATATATTTTTCCAGTTCTGTGAAGAATATCCATGGTAGTTTAATGAGAATAACATTGAATCTAAAAATTGCTTTGGGCAGTATGGCCATTTTAACAATATTAATTCTTCCTATCCATGAGCATGGAATATTTTTCCTTTTGTTTGTTTGATCTCTGATTTATTTGAGCAGTGTTTTGTAGTTCTCCTTGTAGATATCTTTCACCATCCTAGTTAGATGTGTTCCTAGGTATTTTATTCCTTTTTGGTGGCAACTGCGAATGGGTATTCATTCGTGATTTGGCTCTTGGCTTGACTGTTGTGAGTGGTATAGGAATACTGGCTACTTTTGCACACTGATTTTGTACCCTGAAACTTTGATGAAGTTGTTTATCAGCTTAAGAAGTTTCTGGGCTGAGACAATGGGGTTTTCTGGATATAGGATCGTGTCATCTGCAAAGAGAGACAGTTTGACTTCCTCTCTTCCTATTTAGATATCCTTTATTTCTCTCTCTTGACTGATTGCCCTGGCCAGAACTTTCAATACTATGTTGAATAAAAGTAATGAGAGAGGACATCCTTTTGTGCCAGTTTTCAGGGAGAATGCTTCCAGCTTTTGCCCATTGAGTATAATGTTGGCTGTGGGTTTGTTATATATGGCTCTTACTATTTTGAAGTATGTTTCTTCAATGCCTCATTTATTGAGAGTTTTTAACATGAAGGATTGTTGAATTTTATCAAAATACTTTTCTGTATTTATTGAAATAATCATAGTTTTTGTCTTTAGATCTGTTTATGTGATTAATCACATTTATTTATTTGCATATGTTGAATGAAATGTGCATTTCAAGGATGAATCCTACTTGATCATGATGAATAAGTTTTTTGATGTGCTTCAGGATTCAGTTTGCCAGTATTTTGTTGAGGATCTTTGCATTGATATTCATCAAGGATATTGGCCTGAAGTTTTCTTTTTTGTTGTATCTCTGCCAGGTTTTGGTATCAGAATGATGCTGGCCTCATAGAATGAGTTAGGGAGGAGTCCCTCCTTTACAGTATTTTGGAATAGTTTCAGTAATAATGGTACCAGCTCTTTGTACCTCTGGTAGAATTCACTGTGAATCTGTCTGGTCCTGTGCTTTTTTTGGTTGGTAGGCTATTTATTACTTCCTCAATTTCAGAACTCATTATTTGTATGTTCAGGGATTCAATTTCTTTCTGATTCAGTCTTGGGAGGGTGTATGTGTCCAGAAATTTATCTATTTCTTCTAGATTTTATACGTTATGTGCATAGAGGTGTTCGTAATATTTTCTGATAGTTATTTGTATTTTGGGGGGATTCAGTGGTAATATTCCCCTTATCATTTCTGATTGTGTTTATTTGAATCTCCTCTCTTTTATTCCTTATTAGCCTAGCTAGCAGTCTATTTTATTAACTTTTTCAAGAAAAAAAAACAGCTCCTGGATTGTTGATCTTTTGAGTGGTTTTTCATGTCTCTATCTCCTTCAGTTCAGCTCTGATTTTGGTTATTTCTTGTCTTCTGCTAGCATTGGGATTTCTTTGCTCTTGGTTCACTAGTTCTTTCAGTTGTGATGTCAGGTTGTTAAATGACATTTTTCTAATTTTGTAATGTGGGCATTTAGTTCCTTAAATTTCCCTCTTAACACTGCCTGAGCTGTGTCCCAGGGATTCTGGTACATTTTATCTTTGTTCACATTCATTTCAAAGAACTTCTTGATTTCTGGCTTAAATTCATTATTTACCCTAAAGTCGTTCAGGAGCAAGTTATTCAATTTTCATGTAGGTGTATGGTTTTCAGTGAATGTCTTAGTCTTGAGTTCTAATGTGATTGTGCTGTGGTCTGACAGACTATTATGATTTCAGTTCTTTTGCATTTGCTGAAGAGTGTTTTATTTCTGATTACTTGATCAGTTTTACAGTAAATGTCTTGTGGTAATAAGAAGAATGTGCATGCTATTGTTTTTGGGTGGAGAGATCTGTACATATCTGTCAGGTCCATTTGACCTAGGGCTGAGTTCAGGTCCTAAATATCTTTGTTAATTTTTCTGTCTTAATGATCTAATATTGTCAGTGGGGTGATAAAATCTCCCATTTTGTTTTTTGTTTTGTTTTTTAGATGGAGTTTCACTCTTGTTGCCCAGGCTGGAGTGCCATGGCATCATCTCAGCTCACCACAACCTCCGCCTCTCAAGTTCAAGCGATTCTCCTGCCTCAGCCTCCTAAGTAGCTGGGATTACAGGCATGCACCACCACGCCCAGCTAATTTTGAATTTTTAGTAGAGATGGGGTTTCTCCATGTTGGTCAGGCTGGTCTCGAACTCCTGACCTCAGGTGATCCACCCACCTCAGCCTCCCAAAGTGCTGGAATTACAGGTGTGAGCCACCACACCCAGCCCCTCCCACTGTTATTGTGTGGGAGTCTAAGTCTCTTTGAAAGTCTCTAAGAACTTGCTCTATAAATGTGGGGTGCCCCTGTATTGGGTGCATATATATTTAGGATAGTTAGCTCTCCTTGTTGAATTGAACCCTTTACCATTATGTAATTCCCTTGTCTTTTTTGATCTTTGTTAATTTAAAGTATGTTTTGTCAGAAACTAGGATTGCAACTGCTGTTTTTTATGTTTTCCATTTGCTTGGTAGATTTTCCTCCATCTCTTTGAGCCTATGGGTGTCATTGCATGTGAGATGGGTCTCTTGAAGACAGCATACAAATGGTTCTTGATTGTTTATCCAGCTCCTTCATCTGTTTTATTTTTAATTTGTCTCTTTTAATTGGAGCATTCAGCCCATTTACATTTAAGGTTAGTATTGTTATGCATGGATTTGATGATGTCATCATGATGTTAGCTAGTTATTTTGCAGACATGTTGTTGCTTTATAGTGTTACTGGTCTATGTACTTCAGTGTGTTTTTGTAGTGGCTGGTAACAGTCTCCCTTCCATATTTAGTGCTTCCTTCAGAAACTATTGTAAGGTAAGGTGGTAATGAATTCCCTCAGCATTTGCTTGTCTGAAAAGGATCTTATTTCTCTTTCACTTATAAAGCTTAGTTTGACCAGATATGAAATTCTGGGTTGAAATGTCTTTTAAGAATGTTGAGTATTGGCCCCCAATCTCTTCTAGCTTGTAGAGTATCAGCTGAGTGGTCTGCTGTTCGTCTGATGGGCTTCTCTTTATAGATGACCTGGACTTTCTCTCTAGCTGCCCTTAACATTTTTTCTTTCATTCCAATATTAAAGAATCTGATGATATGTGTCTTCTGATGATCTTCTCATAGAGCATCTTACTGGGGTTCTCTGCATTTCCTGAATTTGTATGTTTGCCTGTCTTGTTAGGTTGGGGAATTTCTCCTGGGTGATATCCTGAAGTATGTTTTCCAACATGGTTCCATTATTCTCATCTCTTTCAGGTACTTTAATCAGTTACAGGTTTGGTCTTTTTACATAATCCCACAGTTCTTGGAGGTTTTGTTTATTCCTTTTCATTCTTTTTTCTGTGTTTTTTTCTGCCTGTCTTATTTCAAAAAGACAGTCTTCAAGCTCTGAATGCTATTCTGCTATTAATACTTGCGATTGCATCATGAAATTCTGTGTTAAAATTATGAAAATTTTGTATTGCATTTTTCAGCTCTATCAGTTCAGTTACGTTCTTTTCTATGCTTGTTATTTTGTCTTTCAGCTCCTGCAATGTTTTATCATAATTTTTAGCTTCCTTGCATTGGGCTACAATGTGCTCCTTTAGCTAATTGAAGTTCATTTTTATTTATATTCTGAATTCTACTTCTGTCATTTCAACAATCTCTGCCTCAGCCCACTTCTGAACCCTTGGTGAAGAGGTAATGCAGTTATTTGGAGGACAGAGGGCACTCTGGCAATTTGAGTTTTTGGCATTCTTGCACTGATTCTTTGTCATCTTTTAGACTTATTTACCTTCAATTGTTGATGTTTCTGATCTTTTTATTTTATTTTTCTTTTAACAGTCTGGTCACTTTTCTGTAGGGCTGTGGCAATTTGCTGGCTGTCCACTCCAGTCTCTAGTCACCTTGGATTTTCCAGTACCTGGAGGTATCACTAGTGAAGGCTGCAAAACAGCAAAGATGTCAGCTTGCCCCCCTTCCTCCTGGAGCCCTGTCCCAGGGAGGTACAGACCTGTGGCTGGTCTGAATATACCTTAAGAAAGTGGCTGGCAACTCCTTTTAGGAGGTCTCACCCAGTTGGGAGGAACAGGATTGAGGACCTGCTTAAAGAAGTCTAGTCATGCTTTTGTAGAGCAGCCATGCTGTGCTGGGGTATCACTTTCACCCTGATTGGTTTGGGCTCTCCAAAGCCTGGAGGCTAGAACAATTAAGTCACCCAAATAGCAAAGGTGGTGGCCCACCAGTCCCTCTGGGAACTCTGTCCTGGGAAGTTTTCAAATCTCTGTCAGCCAGAGAACATCAGTGGGAATGGCTGGAGGCCCCTCTTTGGATGTCCCACCCAGTGAGAAGGAATGGATTGATGTGATAATTAATATTGAGTGTCAACTTGATTGGATCAAAGGATGCAAAGTATTGTTTCTAGGTGTATCTGTGAGAGTGTTGCTAAAGAAGGTTAACATTTGAGTCAGTGTACTCAGAAAGACAGTCCTACTTTCAATCTGAGTGGGCATGATCTAATCAGTGGCCTCCATAGCCAGAATTATAAAGCAGGCAGAAGAACGTGGAAAGACTAGGCTGGCTGAGTCTTCTGGCCTCCATCTTTCTTCCATGGTGAATACCTTTTGCCCCGAATATTGTACTCCAAGTTCTTCAGCTTTGGGACTCTTGGACCTTTGACCACAGACTGAAGGCTGCACTGTCACATTCCCTAATTTGAGGTTTTAGGCCTCAGACTGGCTTCTTTGTTCCTCAGCCTGCAGATGGCTTCTTGTGAGACTTCACCTTGTGATTTTGTGACTCAATAATTCTTAGTAAACTCTCCTTTATATATACACATCTATCCTATTCATTCAGTCCCTTTAGATTACCTTGATTAATACAATCAGGGACCCACTTAAAGAAGCAGTCTGGCCATGATTTGATACAGAAGCTGTGCTGTGCTGGGGGATCCCTTCTGCCCTCGGTCAGTTTGGGCTCTCCAAAGTCCACAGGCTGGAATGTCTGTGTTATCCAAACAACAAAGATGGTAACCCACCCCTGCCCCTGGAAACCCTGTTCTGGGTAAAGGTGAAACTGTTGCCAGTGGTTGGCTGGAATTCCAAGCCAGTGGGTCTTATCCTGTCAGATGCCATGGAAATGGGACCTACATACCATCACTGCTCTGCCCCTTGGATTCAGCCCCTTCCCAGGAAGTCCAACCTCCCACCTTGCCAGAGTTGCAGTCACTTTTGCCAGGAAGCCTGGAACCAGAATATGTAAAGCTCCTGGGCCTCTGTGTGTGCCTGAGCAGCTGCTGCCCCAAGACTTCACACAGTTCTGTGTATCAGACTGAAGGCCCTGGTAGAGTGGGTTCATGAGGGGATCTCCTGACCCAAGAGTGATCTTTTGGGGGTTGCAAAGATCCATTGGAGAAGCACTGTTTCCCAGGGTTGCACATTCACTAACCACTTCCCTGGATGAAGAAGGTTCCCCTGGCTCTGTGTTACTCCCGGGTGGGCTGTCATCCTGTCTTGCTTTTCATTTTCTGTGGGTTGTTTCCTCGATTAGCCCCAATGTGAGTACCTAGATGTTTCAGTTGAAGGTGCTGTATTTACTTGCCCCTTTCATTCCTCTCTTTGAGAGCCACACACCATAGCTGCTTCTAGTTGGCCATCTTGGCCCAAATCCCCAGCATTTTAAAGCAGATTAAGAATTGTCAAATTCTTCCTCAGGGTAGGAAGGACTCAGAACTACAATGCTTTGAGTCAAGACTTCTTCCTCCTCCTAATTCATTCTTTATTGAAAAAAAGATCAACAGGAAAGACAACATTAGGTCCTGTCACTTGAAACTTAGCATTTATTATTCCCTAATTTTGCACTCCACCTCTCCTGTCTTGACTACTTCTGTATCTGACTTGACTGATGACCAGAAATGAAGTGTAAGCAAATTCTACTGGAAGAATAACATAGCCAAGGTTCAGAGAGAGAGCAGAGTGTTATTTGGAAACCACTCTGTTCCATTCATGACAGCATGAAAATTAATCATTAATGAGCTATTCTTTTATTTGCAAAGATGATGCCACTGACCCAAGACCAGGCATTACCTCTGAATTAGTTTTTTATAAGTAGGGAATGACTGTACAGAATCTTTCACAATATTGCTCATTCCTTTATTATCAGCAAGTTACTATCAGCAAGTTGCAGTTTGGCTGCCTAGGGTAAGTGAAGTCTGTAACTATATACCAGTACATCAAGCATCTTTATTTTTAATGTAAAGATGGTTTTAATAAAGCAGTTGAAGGCAGCAGTTAAGATTAAGGTAGATTCACTGCCAGGAGGAAGCAAGTAGGAGATTATTGGAAGGAATATTAACAATTATTAAGTCATAACAATCATATGTAGGACTTGAATATAAATGGCCACAACCCAGACACTATGATTACATTGTTCTGATGGGTGCCAAGACTCTAAATTTTAACAATTCAAATGAAGGTGGGTTCTGAGATAACATTTTAAAAAACTGTGGTTAAAGGATGAGTAAAGAAAAAAGGAAGACACTGATGTTCAAATTTTTGCTTTTATTTTGTCTGCATGCAATTCTTGACCACTGATAGTCTCTATTGATTGCCAAGCACTAAAGATAGTAAATAAATAAACTTGGAATATACGTGTATATATAAACATCAACTGACTTTGATTTGTAAATTTAAGCAAAAAAAACTATAATTATTTAATTTCTTTGTCTTTTCTTTGAAATACCAGTTTTGCATTACAGTTATGTTCTCAAAATATGGTATATTAAAGCATATTGACATTTAAGGGACTTAAATTGTTTAATAACATGATCATTTCCAAATACCATCTCTTACCTGTACTACCTTTGATTTATAATCACCACAGAGCAGGCAAAGTGACTGTAGCAAGCTTTCATTAGGGTGCCACCAAAATATCTTGTTCTTTGGAGGAGAATAAATTATAAGCTTTGCCAATATTTTGTTGTACATGGAGAAGTGGATTTCATAGGCTAAGCAATGAGACTGTCATGTTTTCTCAAAAACTGGGAGACTGTATACACATGAGATAGTGAAAGGGATAATTATATGGGCAAAAGTTTATTTCATAGAAGATATCTAAGGTTCTCTCTCCTCCAAAATCCTTTGATCCTAAACCTCCATGAATGGAGGATATAACCAAAGAACCTCTAACTCTTTCAGCACATCTGAGAGTAATTCACCCTTAGAATTCTAATTCAGAAAACAGAGTGGCATAATATATTAAAGTGAGGGTATTTCAAGATTTTATTCATGGTTTGCCAAAACATAAATGACTATACATATCAAAAGTTATTTTCAGCAGTTAGCAAAAAGACATTATTTGGCCAATGAAATGAAATCAAGACACTCAAGCCAACCATTCTGTTTCTCCCCAAAATTCCAACTTTCCCAATGCCTGAAGACAAGCTGACAATCCTCAATTTGTAGAAAAAGATTGATCAGGAAGGTCCCTGTCCCTGTAGGTGAGATATATAGAAAGAGATATCTCCTAAGCAACCCTGGGTAATAATGTCTGCTTTTCCATATCTCAAAGGATTGATCAAAATGAATGAAGTATTAGCACTGTTTTTTTTTTTTTTTTTTTGAGATGGAGTCTTGCTCTGTTGCCCAGGCTGGAGTGCAGTGGCACAATCTCGGCTCACTGCAACCTCTGCCTCCCAGGTTCAAGTGATTCTCCTGCCTCAGCCTCCTGAGTAGCTGGGACTAAAGGTGTGTGCCACCATTCCCAGCTAATTTTTTTTTTTTTTGTATTTTTAGTAGAGAGGGGGTTTCACCATGTTAGACAGGATGGTCTCGATCTCCTGACCTCGTGATACGCCTACCTCGGCCTCCCAAAGTGCTGGGATTACAGGTGTGAGCCACCATATGACCAGTATTAGCACTTTAAACACTTATGTTATTGTTACATGGCCTTTATTTAAATGTATAAAATGCCTAAAGCCTTTTTCTAAAACTAACTCCCAAAAAGTACATTCTTTGTAAGCAATAAAATGCAGACTGTTGTTGTTGTTTGGTTTTGAAGGGGAAAATGGTGAATAGGAGGCAGGACTAACTTGCAGCTCCCACTCTGACAGACACAGCAGCATGTGGAGACCACATCATGAACTTTTGCTCCAAGAACTACTGCAGAAACATACCAGGAAAGCCAAGAGAATCCACAGACCCTTTGAAGGAGGCGGATTGCTTCTTCAGGCCTATGGGACAACCAAGGAATTGTAAGCCTGCTTGCTTTCCCAGCTGGGAAGCTTGCAGCCTGGGGAAAGTTCTCAGCCCTGCTCACTGGCTTCCTGGAAATAAACTTGGTGCTGCTGGGGGTGTGTGGTGGGAGAGACACCAACATGTCAGGCTGTGGGTTGTATGGGGGCTGGGTGAGGCCTGTGGCTGCCAGCTTTCCCCCACTTCCTTGGAAACCTGTGTGACACAACAGAGGCAGCCATGATCCTCCTGAGAACATGACTCATTTAGCCTGGTAACCACACCTCCATTCCCCACAGCAGCTGCAGGAGAGCCTACACCCAAGGCAAGTCTGAGCTCACCTAACCCTGCTCCCACCTGATGGTCTTTCTCTACCTGCCCTGGTAGCTGAAGACAAAGGACATAATCTCTTGGGAGCTCTATGGCCCCACCCGCCACCTGATTCTCCCTATACTACCACAGCTGATGCATTCTTGAAAATGCCACCTCCTGGCTGGAGGCTAACCAACACAAAATCAGCACACTTAACAAAAATGCCACCAAGGACCCTCACAGAGTCCGCTTCATGCCCCTGCTACCTTCAGTGAAGCAGGGGCTGGTATCCATGACTGAGAGACCTGAAGATGAATCATATCACAGGACTCCTTGCAGGCACTGCCCAGTACCAGTCTGGAGCCCCATAGCTCCGCTGAGTGGCCAGATCCAGAAAAGAAATAACAATCTCTGCAGTTTGGCCCTCAGGAAGCCCTATCCCTAGAGGGAATGGGAGAGCACCACATCAAGGGAACACCCATGGGACAAAAGAATCTGAACAGCAGCTTTTGAGCCCCAGACCTTCCCTCTGACAAAGTCTACCCAAATGAGAAGGAACCAGAAAAACAATTCTAGTAATATGACAAATCTAGGTACTTAACACACCCAAAAGATCACACTAATTCACCAGCAATAGATCCAAACCAAGAAACCTCTGAATTGCCAGAAAACGAATTCAGAAGGTCGACTATTAAGCCAATCAAGGAGGCACCAAAGAAAGGTGAAGTTCAACCTAAAGAAATTTAAAAAAAAATGATAAAGGATATAAATGGAAAAATCTCCAGTGAAATAGATAGCATAAATAAAAAACAATCACAGCTTCTAGAAATAAAGGACACTGAGAACTGTATTGGAAAGTGCACTGGAAAGTCTCAGCAATAGGATCAAACAAGTAGAAAAAAGGACTTCAGAGCTCAAAGACAAGACTTTCAAATTAACCCAATCCCACAAAGACAAAGAAAAAGGAATTTTAAAAAATGAACAAAGCCTCCAATGAGTTTGGGATTATGTTAAACAACCAAACCTAAGAATAATTGGTGTTCCTGAGGAAGAAGAGAAATCTAAAAGTTTGGAAAATATATTTCAGGGAATAATCGAGGAAAACTTCCCTGGTCTTGCTAGAGATCTAGACCTCCAAATACAAGAAGCTCAAAGAACACCTGGGAAATTCATCACAAAAAGATCATCACCTAGGCACATAGTCATCAGGTTATCTAAAGTCAAGACAAAGGAAAGAATTTTAAGAGCTGTGAGGCAAAAGCATCAGGTAACCTATAAAGGAAAACCTATCAGATTAACAGCAGATTTCTCAGCAGAAACCCTACAAACTAGAAGGGATTAGGGACCTATCTTTAGCCTTCTTAAACAAAACAATTATCAGTCAAAAATTTTATATCCAGCTAAACTAAGCTTTATAAATGAAGAAAAGATACAGTCTTTTTCAGACAAACAAATGCTGAGTTCACCACTACTAAGCCAGCACTACAAGAACTGCTAAAAGGAGCTCTAAATCTTGAAACAATTTCTTGAAATACGCCAAAATAGAATCTCCTTAAAACATAAATCTCTCACGACCTAAGAAAGAACACACAATGAAAGAAAATCAAGGTATTCAGGCAACAAATAGCATGATGAAGAGAATAGTACCTCACATCTCAATAATAACACTGAATATAAATGCCTAAAGGCTCCACCTAAAAGATACAGAATGGCAGAATGGGTAAGAATTCACCAACCAAGTATCTGCTGTCTTCAAAAGACTCACCTGACACATAAGAACTCACATAAACTTAAGATAAAGGTGTGGAAAAAGATACTCCATGCAAAGAACACCAAAATTGAGCAGGAGAAGCTACTTTTATATCAGACAAAACAACCTTTAAAGCAACAGCAGTTAAAAAAGACAAAGAGGGACATTATATAGTGATAAAGGGACTAGTCCAACAAGAAATTATCACAATCTGAAATATGTATGCATCTAACACTGGAGCATCCACATCTATAAAACAATTACTACTAGACATGAGATATGAGATAGACAGCAACACAGTAATACTGAAGGACTTCAATACTCCACTGACAGCACGAGACAGGGCATCAAGACAGAAAGCCGACAATGAAACAATGGACTTAAACTGCCCCCTAGAACAAGTGGACTTCGATATTTACAGAACATTCTACCCAACAACTGCAGAACATACATTATTTTTATCAGCACATGGAACATTCTCCAAGACAGAATGATAGAATGACCAGATGATAGGCCACAAAATAAGTCTCAACAAATTTAAGAAAATCAAAATTATAGCAATTACTCTCTCAGACCACAGTAGAATAAAATTAAAAATCAACACCAAAAGGAACCCTCAAAATGATGCAAATACATGGAAATTAAATAACCCACTCCTGAATGTTTGTTGGGTCAACAATGAAATCAAGATGGAAATTTAAAAATTCTTTGAACTAAATGATAAAAGTGACAAAACCTATGAAAACCTCTGGGATACAGCAATGGCAGTGCTGAGAGGAAAGTTCATAGCATTAAATGCCTACATCAGAAAGTCTGAAAGAGCACAAATAGACAATCTAAGGTCACACCTCAAGGAACTAGAAAAACAAGAACAAACCAAGCCCAAACCTAGCAGAAGAAAAGAAATAACCAAAGTCAGTGCAGAACTAAATGAAACTGAAAAAAAAAGCTATTTTTAATAGAAAAATAAAATCGATAGACCATTAGTGAGACTAACCAAGAAGAGAGAATATCCAAATAAGCTTAATTAGAAAGGAAACAAGAGATATTACAACCGATACCACAGAAATACAAAAAAAAATCATCCAAGGCTACTATGAACACTTTTACCTGCATAAACTAGAAAACCTAGAGGAGATGGATAAATCCTGGAAATAGACAACCCTCCTAGAATAAACCAGGAAAAAAATAGAAATTCTGAATAGATCAATTACAAGCAGTGAGATTGAAATGGTAACTTAAAAGTTACCAAAAAATAAAAGTCCAGGACTGGTATCAGTTGTAATATCTCTACCAGACATTCAAAGAATTAGTAAATTCTATCAGACATTCAAAGAAGAACTAATACTGATCCTATTGACACTATTCCACAGAATAGAGAAAAAATGGAATCCTCCCTAAATCATTCTGTGAAGCCAGTATCACCTTAATACCCAAACCAGGAAAAGACATAACAAAAAAAGAAAACTACAGACCAATATCTCTCATGAACATAAATGCAAAAATCCTCAATAAAATACTAGCTAACTAAATCAAACAACATATCAAAAAGATAATACACCATGATCAAGTGGATTTCATACTAGGGATGTGAAATGGTTTATCATCTACAAGTCAATAAATGTGATACACCACATAAACAGAATTAAAAACAAATATCACATAATCATCTCAATACATGCAGAAAAGGTATTTGACAAAATCCAGCAATCCTTTATGATTAAAGCCCTCAGAAAAATCATACCTTAAGGTAATAAAAGCCAACTATGACAAACCCACAGCCAACATTATACTGAATGGGGAAATGTTGAAAGCATTCTCCCTGAGAACTGGAACAAGACAAGGATGCTTACTTTCACCACTTCTATTCAACATAGTACTGGAAGTTCTAGCCAAAGCAGTCAGACAAGAGAAAGAAGTAAAGGGCATCCAAATGGGTAAAGATGAATTCAAACTGTCACTGTTTGCCAAGGACATGATTATATACCTAGAAAACCCTGAAGACTCATCCCAAAAAAAAGCTCCTAGAACTGGTAAATGAATCCAGCAAAGTTTCAAGATACAAAATTAATGTGCACAAATCAGTAGCCTTGCTATATACCAACAGCAACCAAGCTGAGAATCAAATCAAGAACTGAGCCCCTTTTAAAACAGCTGTAAAAAATAAAATAAAATAAGGTTTGTAGGAATGTTCTTAACCAATGAGGTGAACGGTCTCTGCAAGGAAAACTACAAAACACTGCTGAAAGAAATCATAGACAACACAAAGAAATAGAAATACATTCCATGCTCATGAATAGGTAGAATCAACATTGTGAAAATGACCATACTGCCAAAAGCAATCTACAAATTCAATGTAATTCCCATCAAAATACCATCATCATTCTTCACAGAACTAGAAAAACGAAAATCCTAAAATTCATGTGGAACCAAAAATGAGCCCACATAATTAAAGCAAGACTAAGCAAAAACAGCAAATCTGGAGGTATCACATTACCTGACTTAAAACTATACTATAAGGCCATAGTCACCAAAACAGCATGGTACTGGTATAAAAACAGGCATATAGACCAATGGAACAGAATAGATAACACAGAAATAAAGCCGAATTATTTACAGTCAACTGATCTTTGACAAAGCAAACAAAAACATAAAGTGGGGAAAGGATACCCTATTCCACAAATGGTACTGGGATAATTGGCAAGCCAAATGCAGAAGAATAAAACGATCCTCATCTCTCACCTTATGCAAAAAACAACTCAAGATGGATCAAAGACTTAAATCTAAGACCAGAAACCATAAAAATTCTAGAAGATAACATCAGAAAAACCCTCTAGACATTGGCTTAGGCAAAGAGCTCATGACCCAAGAACTTAAAAGCAAATGCAACAAAAACAAAGATAAATAGATGGTACCTAATTAAACTAAAAAGCTTCTGCACAGCAAATAAAATAATCAGCAGAGTAAACAGAGAACCCACAGAATGGGAGAAAATATTTGCAATCTGTATATCTGAAAAAGGACTAATATTCAGAATCTACAATGAACTCAAACAAATCAGCAAGAAGGAAAACAAAAAATCCCATCAAAATGTGGGCTAAGGACATAGACAATTCTCAAAAGAAGATATACAAGTGCCCAACGTATGAAAAAATGCCCAACATCACTAATTATCAGGGAAATGCAAATCAAAACCACAATGCAATACCACCTTACTCCTGTGAGAATGGCCATAATCAAAAAATCAGAAAATAACAGATGTTGGCATGGATGTGATGAAAAGGGAACACTTTTACTCTGTTGATGGGAATGTAAACCAGTACAACCACTATGGAAAACACTGTGGAGATTTCTTAAAGAACTAAAAGTAGATCTCACTAAAGAACTAAAAGTAGACCATTTGATCCAGTACTCCCATTCCTGGGTATCTACCCAGAGGAAAGAAGTCATTATATGAAAAAGATACTTGCACATGCATATTTATAGCAGCACAGTTTGCAAATTGAAAATATAAAACCAGCTTAAGTGCCCATCTATGATGAGTAGATAAAGGAAATGTGGTCTATACATAATGAAATACTACTCAGCCATAAAAAGGAACAAAACAATGGCATTTGCAGTGACTGGGATGAATTGCAGACCATTATTCTAAGAGAAGTAACTCAGGAATGGAAAACCAAACATCATATGTTCTCACTCATAAATGGGAATTAAGCTATGAAGATGCAAAGGCATAAGAATGACACAATGGACTGGGAACTCAAGGAAAAGGTGGGAAGGGGGTGAGGGATAAAAGACTACCCACTGGGTACAGTGTATACTGCCCAGGTGATGGGTGCACCAAAATCTCAGAAATGACCGCTAAAGAACTTCTTCATGTAACCAAACACCACCTGTTCTCCAAAAACCTATTTAAATAAAATAATAATAATAAGAGAAAATGCAGATTGTTATATTACCACTTTATTGAAGCAGTGGTCTTCAGATTTCTTACTGCTGGTTTTCTTCTCCTTCTACTTCTCCTACTCCTCCTTTTCCTTCTCCTTCTTTTTTTTTTTATTGTTGTTGTTTGTTTGTTTGGACAGCGTCTCGCTCTTTAACCCAGGCTGGAGTGCAGTGGCATAATCATAGCTCACTGCAACCCGAAATTCCTGGCCTCAAGTGATTCTTCCACCTCATCCTCCCAAAGTGCTGGGGTTATAGACATGAGCCACCATGCTCTGCCTGGTTCCTTCTTTCTGATCTTATCACTGGAGACTCTCGTCCCCTGTAATTTCTGTCTTCCCTGCTTTATTTTTTCTGCTCTTTTGAACTCACTTTTTCATTCTCCATATCTTGCTACCATCTCATCAAATAGTTTTTCTCCCTTCATCTAAGATGGATTAAAGATTTAGAAGTATCTTTATGATAAAGTGTTGTTACATCAAATATTCCTTATTTGTATACATAGAATTTTCTGTCAATGGATTTGATCAAACAAGGTGGTCTTTAAAACTTCATGTGAAATTTCACAATCAAGTCTTGAATTTTTCAGCTAATCTTGACAGACAGAAATCCCATTTCTATCTTAATACTCAATGTTAAAGTATTACATTACTAATAATTTTGCACCTGCACACTGTGTTAGTATTGAATCACACAACCAAAGTATGAAATCCTATTAAATCTTGTTTTCCTTTCATTACGCAAAAGGCATTGACAGCATATTTTGTCAACATTGAATACTGTGAACAAAGAGTACTAAATTACATTTCTTAATCCATGACACCACCTTGAATAACATAGTGTTGAGAAGTTATGTAAATTTTATAGGGAAATAGTAGAATGCTATGAACAGACTATGTTGGTAACTAACTAGTGGCTTAAGTTTTAGGCAACAACTGTAGCTAGAAAAGCTTTTCGTCTGCTGTCTATAATATAGTGATTGAACACCTCTCAACTTCAGACCTCCCACCATCATTTTAGCAGTCTGCAAAATTTCCCTTGCATCATCGAAATGCACTCTAAATGGGGTTCTCTTGAAAGACCACCCACGAGTTACAGCTGGTATAAAATGCAGCTGATTGGTGCAATTTACATTCATATGTAGTACAAGGTGGGACTAGACCTATGTGCCTTTGGATGGCTTGTTTAAAATTGCCTTATTCCTTGTAGGTCAAAGTGACAAATAAGCAGAGCTGAGATCCCTCAGCTTTCTCTCTCCAAAATCTATCTAAAGACTGTATGTAGTTTATAATCCAAGCTGGAACATTTCTCAGCATTAAAGAGGGTGCTACTAATAATTTCATTCAAAATAAACTGAGTCTGTTTGGGGCAAGGAACAAACAAGGCAAAAAGGGGAATAACAAAGAAAGACCTACAATTCTAGACTCCTGTGCCCACAATGATTTGGCATGAATCTACTATCACCATGTCATTGATATTCCATTAATAACCCACTGATGGATGTTGCTTTGGTTTACAGATGCTAATTAATTGTTATTGGTTATGTGATTGCAACCTATACTAGGCCTTATCTCCCAAGTCATAATTTAGTTAAATAAATATTGTAAGTTCGTGTCTGAGGCACCTATAACAAAAGACAGATTAACAAGAAAAAAGCATACAAATGTTTTTAATGTAAGTTTTACATGACATAGGAACCATTAGAAATTAAGACTCAGGCCAGGCACAGTGGCTCACGCCTGTAATCACAACACTTTGGGAGGCCAAGGCGGGTGGATCACCTGAGGTCAGGAGTTCGAGACCAGCCTGGCTAACGTGGTGAAACCCCATCTCTACTAAAAATAAAAAATTAGCCAGGTGTGGTGGCACGCACCTGTAGTCCCAGCTACTTAGGAGGTCGAGGCAGGAGAATCGCTTGAACTTGGGAGGCAGAGGTTGCAATGAGCTGAGATCATGCCACTGCACTCCAGCCTGGGCAACAGAGTGAGACTCCGTCTTGGAGAAAAAAAAAAAAGAAATTGAGACAAAGAAACAGGAAAATCTGTATTTTTATGCTTAGGTTTAATGAAATGTGGACAGTTGTGTGGACAGATAATTGGACAAATGGGGTCTGATCTAACAGTAATAAACTAGGGTGATCTTAACAAGGTCTGTTTGTTCAGATTCTTCTCTGTGTCCTATGTCTTCAGAGATAAGGACATCCCTTTCTTCTGGATATAGATTGGGCAACTCTCACATGAGGATCTTATGACCTGCTTTAGAGAAGATCAGAGAATTTTTGTGGTCTGCTTCAGTGGAGCAGGGTAAGGTAAAAGTCAGAGTGGGCTTCCTGCTTTTACTCAAATGCCAAGGTGCTATATTTTGGGGTAGCATGTCTTGAAACCCATTAATATGTAGCATAAAGCTTTTTTACGCATCTTAATTTCCTATTATATTTTTCTGTGGCATAGAGATTTTGCCTATATTTAAACCCTACAAGATTAAGTGCAAACTCTCTTTTTTCTACTTATATATAAGTAGAAATATCACAAATAAACCAAATTTTTTTTTTAATTTCTTTACTTTTCTCAGTGCCCTTTGCTTTCTTTCATATTCTATCTTCAAACACCTCATTTGTCTTCCTTTCACAAGCTCAGGGAGAATTAAATTATTAAATGAGTCAGTTTAAATGTCAACAGAAAATCCTTTCCTTTCTCTTCATTGATTCTCGGCCTTTTCAAACCTCATCCAAAATACATTTGCATACTTCATTTCTATTGGCTCAATGAAACAACTGGACTTGGGTTTGACACTAACAATGTAATTTTAACCCAGAAATAAAGCTTAAAATTGTTGGCATTACAGAAGACTGGTATTCTTTTGAAAATACACTGCTCTGTGAGAATCTTCTATTGTATAATTGATATACATTAATCAAATATTAATTGAGCAACCAACATGGCAGGAAACCAGGATGAGTACAGCATCACATGGTAGGATGGCTGGACACAAGGTGTCAGAACATGAATGGGAGGCACCAGGAGCTACAATGGGAGATTGGTTATATATGGGGGGACTGATCTAATAACATTAATGATCATGAGAGTCAGGCTTCTCAGTGTTAGGGAAAGAAGTTACAATATGAAAACTGGGAAATCTAGAATGAACTGTATGTTTGAATTGGAATTGGAGGTATAGTATCAATTCCTGATTTTTAAAATATCTAAATAGATTTCAAAATAGAGATGAAAATATGTTTATGTGCATATTTACATATGCATATTTAATGAAAATATATTGAAATATATTAAATAACATGTATTATTGTATATGAACATATATATATTTTATAAACATACATAGATACGTTTATCAAAAGAATGAGGGCATTCAAGGGATAACTGATTCCTGATCACCACAGCTGGTAAAGATCCCTCTAAACCCTGAATCCTCTTGGTGATTTATCCTAATTTAATAGAAATAATGATGGCCTGCTTTGTGCCATACATATTTGCATGCCCATTTCCCCCTCAACACGTGGACCATGTCTTTTAGATTTTTTAGGTCTTTCTGAATGATTTAGAACTCAATGGTTCTTGGACATAATAGATTCCCAGTAAATGATACAGGAAATAAGAAAAGAAAGGAAAGAGAAAGTGAGCACTCCAGATTCATGTTTTTTAAAATATGTATTTAATAAGATGTGTTTAACTAAGTTCTCATACATAGGAAATCATATTAGAAATCATGTGTTATTGCCAAAAATATGACAAAACTATGGCATAGAAAAAGAGTTTCCAGCAGGTAAATCAGGCTCGGCCGGTAGACCTTGACTTATCTGGTTCATCTCCAGCCAGCTACCATTTTAGCATTCACCCTGGTGTCACTTACCAGTAGATACAGAGAGAGCCTACATTGAAACCTTCTACACTATTCTACCCAAGAATTTCATTACCTGCTTTCCCACTCACTTAACTATCTAACATCTCCCTTCTTATTCCCCTGAAAATAAATTTTAAGTCTTCATGGAATTAAAAATTAGTATGTCTCAAAATCTTTGAGAACTCTTGACATAGATTAGGTCTTAGATACACCCATCCCATCAATGACTCTCTGATGAAAAAACAATTAAGATGAGAAGCACAAGGGCTAATCATAAATGACACAATTCTCCCTTCTACTTGATATTTTAATATTGTTACTGACTGATCATGATTTTATTCAGTGCAATGACCCCCAAACATTCAAACAAAATTATGGAATGTCAGGCATAATTTTTATTTACTGAATACCAAGATTGAGTATAAATGCTATATGCACATCCAGTCACTTTTAAGAAATGTTTGTGTCTCCTAGTGAAGTCGAATAAGAAAATCTGTGTTGCCAAATTGCTATAAAAGTATATGTAGAAAATATTGGACAAGAAGTTTAATATCCACCAATTTGTGGATTTATGGGTTAAGATCACATAAAGGAAAATTTGGTACACCCAATGCTATTATAATTATAATTCTGGCTTTATATCATATTTATGAAAGCATATTTATCAAAGGTCTTTGAATGTTATAATCTTATTTTGCAGGTGGCAAAACGAAGACAAAGTTTTATTATTGCACAAATTATTTAGTACAAAGTTTAAATGAGTCCATTGTTCTTTTCACTACATTATATATTTAGTTTCATATTGGCTTTGGGTGTGCTTTTATTATAGTCAGCACATGTGAAATTTTTTTTTGCTTTGATGATAACTACACTTCATAAAAAATAGCAAAGTGATAAGCATCTCAACACAGCAACAATTTATTTAGGTATTGATCTTAGATCCATGGTCACTTGAAAATCCTTTGTCAACATGGAAAACTAAGATTGACTTGCGCCCGAGGAATATGTATTCTTTTTTTATGTAAAAGATAAATATGTATCATAAATATGTATCAGTTTGATTGCCTGTTTAATTTGAAGCTATTATTAAATTTTCTTTGTTGTTATCATTTTTGTTCACATCAGCAAAATGAACATTATTCAAAGCTTTCAACTTTTAAATATTTTATGAAATGATCAATGCACTTTTTGTGGTGAAATATAAAAGGCAATGACAACTTGACCTACCAGTAAACAATTCCATATCTTATGTCAATCATGACTCACAATTCTTCAATTATGAGTATAAAGAAGACCTACAAAAATAATTGCTAGCATTTTCCTTTTGATATTAATGCATCCCACATTGAGTATTGTCTTGCATAAATTAAAATCAATGTTAATAATAAAGTTAAATTTGAGCAATGTAAAACAGCCAGGAAAAGACAGTCATCAATTATTATCTTACAAAAATACTGTCTTATTAGTCATTTTGATATGTAATTGATACTATCCTTTCTGCTTACAGCACCCTCAGCCCTGTTTCTTCATGGAGCGTTTAATAAAATTATGAAGGCAGCCAATTTACACAGAAGTTTCTACATATCTATTCAACTACCAGAATTACTTGCTTGACTGAGGTAATACCACAAACATAATACTGAAGTCATAAGGTTGTTCTGAGGGCTTCTCAATTACCTGAGGTAGAACAACTTTTTTATCTAAGTAAAGGAAAAAATCATACAGATATTTGGATTAGTCATTTATGTCATGAACATCTGCATCTAATCTCTTGCATCAGATCCATGTTACTACATTCCCAAAAATGAATTTGCAGTTCTTTGCCTTGTAATTTTCTGTTTTTGTGTACTTCTCCTTAATGGTAAATGGATTGGACATTATCAGTGTGGTATCCCTCATTCTAAGCCCAGTGTCTGGCACAGAGTAAGTATAACTTAGAATTTGTAGCAGAATGTTTACTGTTTATCACAGCATTCATAATACTCTTGATACTGGAATATATGTGATATGGTTTAGCTCTGTGTCCCCACTCAAATCTCACCTTGAATTGCAGTTTCCATAATCCCCACATGTTGTGGACCTAGTGGGAGGTAATTTCATCATGTGGGCAGTTACCCTCATGCTGTTCTCGTGATAGTGAGTTCTCATGAGATCTGATGGTTTTATAAGGGGCTTTTCTTCCTTTTGCTCAGCACTTCTCCTTGCTGCTGACATATGAAGAAGGACATGTTTGCTTCCCCATCTGCCATGATTGCAAGTTTCCTGAGGCCTCCCCAGCCCTTCAGAACTGTGAATCAATTAAGCCTCTTTCCTTTACAAATTACCCAGCCTCGGGTATGTCTTTATTAGCAGTGTGAGAATGGACTAATACAATTTGTTATCAATATTAGAATGTGTACTGGGTAAACTCTCAGTATGGGATAGATGAATGAAACAGTAGACGTATTGATGGAGTATATGTATCATTCATCTTTGAAACTATATAAGCCATTTAACTTCTATTTGTAATTAAATGTTGTAGTTATAATGTGAGTCGAACAATAATTTTTGCAACATCAGCAAATATTTTTAAACTCTAGCCTTCTTATTTCAAGCAATAGTAATATTCTGGTATAATTTAAAATATGTATAATTTTATGATACTCATTGTGCTAGCATTTGATTTAGACTCTTAATTATACACTTGTGATTTTTTTTAAGTTCAAGGGTACATGTGCAGTTTGGTATATAGGTAAACTCATGCCATGGGGTTTGTTGTACTGATTATTTTGTCACCCAGGTGTTAAGCCAAATACCCATTAGTTATGTTTCCTGATCCTCTCCTTCCTCCCACCCTCCACCCTCAGGTAGGCCTCAGTGTGTGTTGTTCCCCTCTATGTGCCCATGTATTCTCATCATTTAGCTCCCACTTAAAAGTAAGAACATCTGGTATTTGGTTTTCTGTTCCTGCATTAGTTTGCTAAGGATAATGGCCTCCAGCTCAACTCATGTTCCTGCAAAGGACATGATCTTGCTCTTTTTTATGATTGCATAGTATTTCATGGTGTATATGTACCACATTTTCTTTATCCAGTCTACCATTGATGAACATTATGTTGATTCCATGTCTTTCCTATTGTGAATAGTGCTGCGATGAACATACATATGTGTCTTGATGATAGAATGATTTATATTCCTTTGAGTATATGCCCAGCAATGAGATTGCTCAGTCAAATGGTGTGGTAGTTCTGTTTTTAGTTCTTTGAGAAATCACCAGACTGCTTTCCACAATGGCTGAACTATTTACATTCCCATGAGCAGTGTATAAGTATTCTTTTTTCTCTGTAACCTCAACAGCATCTGTTATTTTTTGACATTTTAACAACAGCCATTCTGTCTGATGTGAGGTGGTATATCATCGTGGTTTGGATTTCATTTCTCTAATGATAAGTGACATTCAGCTTTTTTTCATATGTTTTTTGGCTGCATGTCTTCTTTTGAAAAGTGTTTGCTCATGTCCTTTGCCCACTTTTTAATGGGGTTGTTTATTTCTTGTCCATTTGTTTAAGTTCCTTGTAGATGCTAGATATTGGACCTTTGTCAAATGCTCTCAAATGAGAGCATTCCCCTTGGCTTTTCTCCCATTCAGGAGGTTGTCTGCTTACCCTGTGAGAGTTCCTTTTGCTGTACAAAAGCTTTTTTTTCTTTTTTTTTTTTTTGAGAAGGAGTCTCACTCTGTCGCCCAGACTGGAGTGCAGTGGCGCAATCTCGGCTCACTGCAACCTTTGCCTCCTGGGTTCAAGCAATTCTCCTGCCTCAGCCTCCCAAGTAGCTGGGACTACAGGCGCATGCCACCACACCCAGCTAATTTTTATATTTTTAATAGACACGGGGTTTCACCATGTTGGCCAGGATGGTCTCGCTCTTTTGACCTCCTGATCTGCCCTCCTCCACCTCCCAAAGTGCCGGGATAACAGGTGTGAGCCACCGTGCCTGGCCAAAGCTCTTTAGTTTAATTAGATCCCAATTGCCAATTTTTGCTTTTGTTGCAATTGCTTTTGGTGACTTCAACATGAAATCTTTGCCAGTTCCTATGTCCAGAATGTTATTGCTTAGGTTGTCTTCCAGGGTTTTTATAGCTTTGTCTTTAATCCATTTTGAGTTGATTTTTGGATGTGATGTAAGGAAGGGATCCAGTTTCAATCTTCTGTATATGGCTAGCCAGTTATACCAGCACCATTTATTGAATAGGTAGACCTTTCCCTATCACTTGTTTTTGTCAGCATTTTCAAAGATCAGATAGCTGTAGGTGTTAAGTCCTTTTTTCTGGGCTTCTACTATGTTCCATTGGTCTATGTGTCTGTTTTTGTACCGGTACCATGCTGTTTGGTTACTGTAGCCCTGTAGTATAGTTTGAAGTCAGGTAACATGATGCTTCCAACTTTTTCTTTTTGCTTAGGATTGCCTTAGCTATTGAGACCCATTTGTGGTTTCATATTCATTTTTAAACAGTTTTTTCTAGTTCTGTGAAGAATGTCATTGGTAGTTTAATAGGCACAGCATTCAATCTATAAATTGCCCTGGGCAGTATGGCCATTTTAATGATGTTGATTCTTCTTATCCATGAGCATGGAATGTTTTTCCATTTGTATGAGTCATCTCTGATTTCTTCCAGCAGTGTTTTGTAGTTCTCCTTGTAGGTATCTTTCACCTCTCTGGTTAGCTGTATTCCTAGATATTTAATTCCTTTTGTAGCAATTATGAAAAAGATTGTGTTCCTGAATTGGCCCTTGGCATGACTATTGTTAGTGTATAGGAATGATGGTGATTTTTATATGTTAATTTTGTATCCTGAGACTTTGCTGAAGTGTCTTATCAGCTTCAGGAGCTTTTGGGCCAAGACTATGGGGTTTTCCAGATATAAGAACATGTCATCTGCAAACAGGGATCATTTGAATTCCTCTCTTCCTATTTGGATGCCTTTTATTTCTTTCTCTTGCCTGATTGGTCTGGCCAGGACTTCCAATGCTACATTGAATAGGAGTGGTGAGAGAGGGCATCCTTGTCTTATGAAGGTTTTCAAGGGGAATGCTATGATATTTAACATATATTTAGATACTGAAATGAGAGCATTCCCTTTGGCTTTCTTGGTAAATCTCTAGTAAGGAATATAGATTTTGGATGTTAATTTACATTCTATTAGTAACACACCACATGACGATTTTTTTTCTTGCTGTTGGCTAGGATCATTTTAGACCTCTTGTATGACCCTGTGAGAAATAGACAAACCTGGCCGGGTGCAGTGGCTCACGCCTATATCCAAGCACTTGGGAGGCTGAGGCAGAAGAATCACTTGCAGTCAGGAGTTTCAGACCAGCCTGGCCAACACCGTGAAACCCCGTCTCTACTAAAAATACAAAAATTAGCCGGGCATGGTGGCAGGCACCTGTAATCCCAACTACTTCGGAGGCTGAGATAGGCTAATCACTTCAACCGAGGAGGCAGAGGTTGCAGTGAGCTGCGTCACTGCACTCCAGCCTGGGCAACAGAGTGAGACTCCAACTCAAAAAAAAGAAAAAGAAATAGACAAACCTGTTTTATTGATTGTTACAAACCACATGATAAGTTAGTGAGTTAAAAAAATAAAATAATTCTGGCAAACAGTGAATCCCAATCTTTCCTACTATATAGGTCATGAAAAATTATGTCTGCTTGAATTCACCAATCATCTTAGTCTTAACATAAGCATTTTTTTATCTCAACTATTTTTATTTACAATTTTTAAAAATATTTAATATTATATTGCAGTAGTCAAAAGAACATAAGTGAATATCATAAAATCTTTCTTTTGGTTTTGTATATTCCAGGCTATCAGGGTTATCTCTGTCAATATCAATGACTTTTAGAGAGGATTATACATATACGAGATGTGGAAGACAAGTACTGGACATGTACTGATCAAAACAAACATTCTAAGTTGGCAAGGAACAGTGGCTTATGTCTGAAATCTCAGTATTTTGGAAGACTGAGACAAGAAGATTGCTTAAGTCCAGAAGTTTGAGACCAGCCTGTGAAACACAGTGAGAACCTGTCTCTACAAAAAAAATGAATTATTAGACAGGTGTGGTGATGTGCACCTATAATTCCAGCTACTCGGAAGGCAGAGGTAGGAGGATCACTTCAGCCTGGGAGATCGAGGCTGCAGTGAACCATGACCACATCACTGCAATCCGGCCTGGGATATAGAGCAAGACCCCATCTCTTTAAAACAAACTCTAAATAAACTAGGTATTGATGGAACGTATCTCAAAATAATAAGAGCTATTTATGACAAACCCACAGCCAATATCACACTGAATGGGCAAAAGTTGGAAGCACTCCCTTTGAAAACCAGCCCAAGACAAGGATGCCCTCTCTCACCACTCCTATTCAACCAAGTATTGGAAGTTCTTACCAGGGCAATCAGGCAAGAGAAAGCAATAAAGTGTACTCAAATAGGAAAAGAAGAAGTCAAATTGTCTCTGTTTGCAGATTACATGATTGTATATTTAGAAAACCCCATCGTCTCAGCCCAAAATCTCCTTAGGCTGATAAGCAACTTCAACAAAGTCTCAGGATACAAAATCAATGTGCAAAAATCACAGGCATTCCTATACACCAATAACAGAGAGCCAAATCAGAGTGAACTCCTATTCACAACTGCTACAAAGAGAATAAAAACCTAGGAATAAAACTTACAAGGGATGTGAAGGACCTCTTCGAGGAGAACTACAAACCACTGCTCAAGGAAATAAGAAAGGACGCAAACAAATGGAAAAACATTCCATGCTCATGGATAGGAAGAATCAATATCGTGAAAATGGCCGTAATGCCCAAACTAATTTATAGATTCAATGCTATCCCCATCAAGCTACCATTGACTTTCTTCATAGAATTAGAAAAAAGACTTTAAATTTCATATGGAACCAAGAAAAAGCCCACATTGCCAATACAATCCTAAGCAAAAAGAGCAAAGCTGGAGACATGGCACTACCTGACTTCAAACTATGCTACAAGGCTACAGTAACCAAAACAGCATGGTATTGGTACCAAAACAGATATATAGACCAATGAAACAGAACAGAGGCCTCAGAAATAACACTACACATCTACAACCATCTGATCTTTGACAACCCTTACAAAAACAAAGAATGGGGAAAGGATTCCCTATTTAATAAATGGTGCTGGGAAAATTGGCTAGCCATATGCTAAAAACTGAAACTGGACCCCTACCTTACACCTAATACAAACATTAACTCAAGATGGATTAAAGACTTAAACATAAGACCTAAAACCATAAAAACCCTAGAAGGAAACCTAGGCAATACCATTCAGGACATAGGCATGGACAAAGGCTTCATGACTAACACACCAAAAGCAATGGCAACAAAAGCCAAAATTGACAAATAGGACCTAATTAAACTAAAGAACTTCAGTACAGCAAAAGAAACTATCATCAGAGTAAACAGGCAACCTACAGAATGGGAGAAAATTTTTGCAATCTATCCATCTGACAAAGGGCTAAGATCCAGAATCTATAAAGAACTTAAACAAATTTAGAAGAAAAAATGACAACCACATCAAAAAGTAGATGAAGAGTATCATATATGCGGCCAACAGACATATGAAAAAATGCTCATCATCACTGATCATTAGAGAAATGCAAATCAAAACCACAATAAGATACCATCTCATGCCATTTAGAATGGTTATCATTGAAAAGTCAGGAAACAATAGATGCTGGAGAGGATATGGGGAAATAGGAACGCTTTTAAACTGTTGGTGGGAGTGTAAATTAGTTCAACCATTGTGGAAGACAGTGCGATTCCTCAAGGATCTAGAACCAGAAAGACCATTTGAACCGGCAATCCCATGACTGGGTATATACCCAAAGGATTATAAATCATTCCACTATAAAGACACATGCACACATATGTTTACTGCAGCACTGTTCACAATAGCAAAGAGTTGGAACCAACCCAAATGCCCATCAATGATAGAATGGATAAAGAAAATGTGGCACATACACACGATGGAATACTATGCAGCCATAAAAAAGGATGAGTTTATGTCCTTCGCAGGGATGTGGATGAAGCTGGAAACCATCATTCTCAGCAAACTAACACAAGAACAGAAAATCAAACATCGCATGTTCTCACTCATAAGTGGGAGCTGAACAATGAGAACACATGGACACAGGGAGGGGAATATCACATACTGGGGCCTGTCGGGGGTGGGGGGCTATAGGAGGGATAGTATTAGGAGAAATACCTAATGTAGATGACGGGTTGATGGGTACAGCAAATCACCATGGCATATGTATACATACCTATGTAACAAATTTGCACGTTCTGCACATGTATCTCAGAACTTAAAGTATAATAAAAAAAAAATTTAATCTAATTTAAAATTTAAGTTTCTAATGGTAGCTTTGTTATATTGATTCTTTTTCAGAAAAGATGGTTCCCTTTTTTATATTTATTTATTTATTTAGAGATGGAGTTTGGCTCTTGTTGCCCAGGCTGCAGTGCAATGGCGTGATCTCAGCTCACTGCAACCTCTGACTCCCAGGTTCAGGTGATTCTCCTGCCTCAGCCTCCCAAGTAGCTGGGATTACAGACATGCGCCACCACACCTGGCTAATTTTGTCTTTTTAGTAGAGACAGGGTTTCTCCATGTTGGTCAGGCTGGTCTCAAACTCCTGGCCTCAGGTGATCCGCCCACCTCAGCCTCCTGAAGTGCTGGGATTACAAGCATGAGCCACCGTGTCCGGACAGATGGTTACATTTTAAAACTCCTATTTAATAAGAATTCTGGCTGGACAAAGCCAATTTCTTATTATTGAAAACTCTAATCATAAATAAACCTGTAACATTTGAGTTCCATTTTGCTGAAATGATTTTGAAAAAAGTTAAAACAACGATAATTTGGTAGTGTCCATAAAGATTCCTGGACTAAAATAGAATTAAACCATAGATATTTCTAAGGCTATAAAGTAAAAAGTTATTCCATGAAAAAATACGTTAATAATAAACCAGCCAATCTGTTTAAAAAGAGTATATGTAATTGAAAATATCATGATGCAACAAAGTGTGTCTACACCATTTCTGTCTAGAATTCTCTATTATTTGGGGCACAGCATAATTTTTACACATCTGTTGATAAATTTATTTCTTATGTTAGAGAAGGATAAAGAGAACACCTTGGTTAACATTTGGAATCAAAGTTCAAATACATCTTCCAAGGTCACTTGGTCCTGCTACAGATCATGCTCCCTTCTACCCTTATATGTGCATGGCTCAGCTTGACTTCAAATTGCCTTGAAGTCAATGACAGTCCTGCACACTAAGAAAGCAAATTGGTCCTTTGATCATAGCTATTCACTCTCACAACAGCGAAAGGCTAAAAGAGAAAAAGAATTACTCAGCTGTTAGAGGAAAAAGATTTTTTTAATTCCAAAAATACATTGAAAAAAGTGAAATAAAACAGACTTATTCCAACTTTTAGGCTCACGGTTATCATTTTAAATCATTACTGAAAAATTTATTGAACCCAAAACATGTTTAATGAATCATTATTGTTAATTCATGTTGAACCACTTTGGAGAAAATCCTCAGAATGATCTCCTTTCCTGCTTGCTCAGGAAATACCTGGGTTGAAAAAAAAATCAACTTCATCAATAAACATATGTATGCATCTGCCAACATAAAAGTGGCAAACTATTAGATTCTCCCAAATCCGTACAAAAACAAAGTTAGCAGCATACTGGGCCTCCTAGCAGTCTGTGTTTCCCACACTAGAGATTTTTTAGTGACAAGAAGCTATGATTTGTGTTAGCAAAAAATGTCAGCTCCTAATTTGGATGAAGCCGAGATGAATTATACATAGGTCATTAGCAGCAGTGTGGTCTACAGTGTATGAAAGATCTCAACAAAATTCAACCACTGACATGGTAAGTGCTTTGAATAAGTCAATCATCATTCCTCTCCCTCAATTTAAGCATTCAAAAAAGTAGAGGTGTGTAGCGAACTCGTTATCAATGTGTGATGTGTCCCTGTAAATTACTTTAGTTTCTTTTAGCAAAAACATCAAACAAAGAGAACATATTCCTGTTCGTCTATAGTGACCATTATTTAGTTTACTTTGAAGCCAAAATGTGGTTCTTCCCACATTTTTTAGCCTCCCTGAGTCACTGTTGCCCAGCTGTTTCTGTCTGATTTGTTTTCTAAATGATCACTTGTAATAATTTGCTAGTCAACTCTTAGAGAATATTTTATATCCTTTTCTATCTACAGAACTAACCCCAAAAAAAGCTGGGGAAGTGGGGATAGGGTTCTGTCTGCATCATTTTAACACTTATGTCAAGAAGTGGGAAATTTCCAGTCAAAGAGGCCACAGTTCCTTCTCTTTTAGGGAACAAAGATGGGACTGGGGCTAGTTCCCTGATCTCCACTGAGAGCGCTCTCTCTCTCTCTCTCAAGATTTTAGCTATTGTTTCTCAATAGGTAAAAGCTTGTACTCCTATAGAGAAATCCAAGCATGGACTAGAGCTAGGACTAGAAATAGAAAAATAAAAAATGACACAAAGCAATGTAAAACCGTGAAACAAACAAGGACAGATAGTTCAGCTAAGATTCCACAACAGCCAGGTATCATAGAGTGCTTAAGTTCTAAGTGGAGGAACCCCTGGGCTAGAATGAAGTTTATCAGATGAAATTCAAAATCCTGAAAGCAGTGAAGCCAAAGACAGCTAAGGTCATCAGTAAAAGAAACAGTACTGAGAATAATGCCAGGAATTCTAGACCAGCTATCTCTCAAATACATTCTACTGGTAGCAAAGAAATGAAATCAGAGAATAAATGTGACTTGTTCTATAAAAATGAATCATCTCGTCTGGCAAGGCAACTCAAAACATCTACTTCAACCTTATATTGTTTAACTCTATGGTAACCAAAAGTTCCAAATTACATGTATTGTCAAGCAAAATAAACAGTTTTTTGTATAATAGAATTGTTATATAATGAGATGGAACTAAACTGGCAATAATAAGAGCCCACTGTACATGAAAGGTGAGCCTATACCGCATTCCCAACCTGTCTTTCTCAGGAAGCCTTGAAGAACATTTTATGAAGGAAGAAAATCCATTAGAATTGACTTTCCTAAGAGATTCCAGTAGCAAAGATTTTGAAAAGCTAAAGCATAAGCAGAGAAACTTAGTCGGAGCCACAGAAGAAAAACAAGACAAATAAAATTTTCATGAACCAAAGTCTGCTTGTCTTGGACATTTTGCAAATGGAAAACATTGCATTATATTAAACCTTAAGTTGTTTATTTAAGATTGGTATTTAACATTTTGAATTTACACCCTCACCATTTCATAAATATCACAGCCAGTCCATTTAAACTTCTTCCCTCATTCTCATACCAACAGGAAAGCTGAATAGGAAAAACACATCTAGCCAGCTATAGGTAATTTAATTTTTTATTTGAAAAATCAAATCAAAAATTTAGGACTGTGGGCAAGGGATAGGGAACAAGAAGAGTAGATCTAAAAGTAATAGGGAACAATATATATCTTTTGAGGATGTGGTCAAAATGACCAGAGGCGGACCATTATAGCTGCCACCCATAATTGAAAATACTGAAGTTGCCCAATTTTGAGAACTCTTATCCATAGCAAAAACCCATGGAATGCCAGCTGTCATTGCTTTGGCACAGACGGTATTGTTTCTTCTCCTTCCAGGCCCACACATCTCCTTTGCTTTCCTCGGTTATTTTTATAAGCCAACAAGCCCTCATTACAACTCTCCCTCCTTACAACTCTCTGAAGTGTGGTCCCTTTGAGATTTCCTACCTATTAATAACTTTTTTATGCTTCTATGAGAATAGCTAAAATTTACTAGGCAGAAGAATTTATCCTTATTTATTCTAAAGATAATATAAAAGAGATTCTAAGGCAGGGTCTCCACATTTAGCCACGTGAGATGGACTGTGTACTACACAGTATCATACAACTCCATGAGATGACATTTACGTGGACAGAAATAGCACCTCCAGGAGTAAAATGTGGTGGTTCCATGCATGTCCATGGAAGTACAGAGAGTTTATAAATCACATGAAACTTGTTCTCTCTTCTCAAACATCTTCTTGGTTTTCCTCTTTTAAAAATGTGTATAAATCACCCTTTTATTTTCAAGTTGTATGGTGAATTTCTATAGAACATGGTTTTCATATTCTTTCCTGATACATTGTTTAAAAAACTAAAGAGGAGAAAAATCTTAAATGTCCTATTTTCTTTACCAAAGAGAACGTTTCAAAAAGAAGAAAGGTGTTTAGTGAATTTTTTACCTGTTATATTCACCAGAGCTCAACATGAGCCCTCTTTTTTTCTAATTTGCAAATGTTCAAATTGCGTTTCCTGAAAAGAACATTTTAATTTTGTTCATTATGTTATTATGTTAAGTGGCAATTTTAATTCATCAAGTTAAATCATTTCAGAGTCTAAATTGTGCTATTCACATCTACTAATCTCAAAAGGATAAGAAAACAAAATGTTATTGGATTTGGTTTGCCTTGTCTCAATCAAACTGAATATGGATCAATTGTTAACAGGTGCTATCGTAAATCTAAAATTACGTACCTTAATGACGATCCCCTATTATATTTAAGAAAGTAAAGAACCTTAGGATTGAAAGATCTGCTTTTCCTATTCCCTCAAGCAGCACTGAGAAGAAGAACCAGAAATCACAAATGCCTCAAAAATTTCACTGATGCCCCCCTTTCTGAAGGAAGTGGTCTGGTGAGCTGGAAAAGCATGCCTACAAGGCAGAGGATGTGGAATGCCTTTCTAGATCTGAAACACTTTCCCCTACAGTAGAGAGATTATAACACAGTAGAAGCCAAAAGAACTCCCTAAATCACCAATCAGAAGGGAGGCAGAAGAGCTCATGTATTGACTTCCACAAAAATAATCGTATTCCACAGCAAATGCTCAGTGGAATTTATTAATAAAACAAAAGGAGAATAGCAAACACATACTAAAAGGCTAATCAATCTGGTGAAAGAAAATTGTAAAATCTTATGTGAAGGTCTTGGTTTGTTGCAATTAAGTAACACCAGAATCACCTGGAAGAATCTCTAAATTTTTTTTACCTCTACTCTCATCCGCACATATAAAGAAAGGAAGGCAGAGAGACAAATAGAGAGAGAGGTGAGTGAGGTGAGGGCTGCCCAAAGGAAGACATGGCAAAACCAAATTTGTGGGCTTGCTCTGATACAGGGTAACAACCTGGAACCCAAGAGCATCTGCCAAGGAGTAGGGATAGGCATCTGACGCCAACTCTCTCCATGGAGCCCATTAGAGGGTTCTTCAGATATATCCCATGGCCCTGTACACTCCCCTGATCCAGGACCCTCTGCTGGGTTTCTCTTTCTCCAACTCTCAGCCCTGTTGGGGCGGGTCCTGAGAAAACTCAAGCCTAGCTATCTGCTCTATGGGCCCACTTGGCCCACAGAAGACTGTTGAATGTTTGACTCCCACCAAATTACAGAGTACAGCTTGACCAACTGCTGGTTCCTCAATCCTTGCCTCACCAGCAGACGCAAAACACCAGCCTGACTCCTACTGTTAGAGTTTCCAAATAAGAGATGAGCATACATCTCCTCATCTTGCAAACAGCTTCAATTTTCTGAATGTTTCTTTGAATGCCCCCTCAGTTGGATTGAGGAAAAAGGAATGAACCACCCTCTCCATTCTTTTTTTCCCCCATGAATGAAAGGAGAGGAAATGTCATAATATTACCTACTCCTAAAACTTCCCTTCAAAGAATCCACTTGAGGCTGGGCGTGATGGCTCACGCCTGTAATCCCAGCACTTTGGGAGGCCGAGGCGGGCGGATCACCTGAGGTCACGAGTTCAAGACCAGCCTGGCTAACACAGTGAAACCCCATCTCTACCAAAAATACCAGAAAAATTAGCCCGGCATGGTGGTGGGTGCCTGTAATGCCAGCTACTCAGGAGACTGAAACAGGAGAATCCCTTGAACCCAGGAGGTAGAAGTTGCAGTGAACTAAGATAGTGCCACTGCCCTCCAGCCTGGGTGACAGAGCAAGACTCTGTCTCAAAAAGAAAAAAAAAGAATCTAGTTGCTAAATTTTTAGCTGTCTTCATATAGACCAGAATTGAGTAACAGTCACACATCTATATAGTCACTTCTTAAATGCATGCTGCAGAGCTATATCTAGTACATTTCTTTAGATCACGAAGTATTTATTATCCACTCGTCTCAACTTTCAGGCTTAGCCAATAGTCTGAAGAATGAGGAAAAATTATATTTACTTTATGTTACATAATATTGCCAAGGCTTTGTTTATAACATTTGTTTATGGCCACATGTTTTAGGTTGGTCTAAATCACATTTGCTAAACTAGAATGCCTTGATTTTCTTCAAATATTGAGAAAAAGCAGAGTGTCTACCTATACTATATTTTCAAAGAGGGACCACGGATTTGAGTCTTTTGGTTTAATGATTCACTTAAATGTCAAACAAGTTCTTATTTTTAATTAGCTAAAGCAATAAATTGTTCACTTCACAGATTTTTTAACGTCATGTAAACAGAATCTCTTTCTATAATTCCAGATTTTCTTTTAAATTATCAAAAAAAAAAAAGGTAAGATACAGTTAGGTCTATTAAATGTATCTCCTACATGCCATTTTTTTCTTTTAAAACTAAACAAAACTCTTCTCTGGAACAGAGTACAGATGCTCATATCCACAGACTTCCCATTAACTCTGGAAGCAAAAAATAAGAACTACATCTTTGTGAGAAGAATTTGGACTCTAAGCTTTGTGACTTTTAGCAAGGCACTCCATTTCTCTAGACTTCTCTTTCTTAAACATACAACATATATGCCAGTGGCTCCTCAAAACCCGTTTTCCCTCTTCCTTTGTTTTCTAATTTTTTTTTTTTTTTTCTGTAGAGATGAGGTCTCACTATGTTACCCAGAATAGTCTCAAATCCCTGGGCGTAAGGGATCCTCCTACCTTGGTCTTCCAAAGTGCTAGGATTACAGGCATGAGCCACGATGCCCAGCCCTTCTCTTTTTAGGTGCACAGCTAGACTACATTTCCCAGCCCCCTTGCAATTTAACGGGGCGATACGGCTTGAGTCCTAGTCAATGGAATGGAAGCAAAAGTAATATGTGCCTTGGAGGCCTATCTCATAAAAACCTTCCATACGTGCATGCTCCTTTATGCTGTCTCTCCTTCTGGCTGGCTAGATAGAAGACGACCCTCAGGGAGATTTTGACAACCTTGCTAATTGAACATAAACCATGTGCCTTCTCAGAATGTTTCAATTTCCTCTTTCTTTCCAAAGATACCAATCACTGCCTGCACCACTCTGCTGCTGCCTTTGCCGGATTGTAAGCTAGCTGGAACTCCAGGTAAATTCCCATGCTTACCTGGCCCTCATGGTACATTCTTGCCCATCTCTGTGATTACACTTCTACATTTGCATGAAATGCCACACTGTACCTGTAGTATATGGCTTCCTGAGTGGTCGCTGCAGGGCAGATCACACAACCTGAAAGCTTTGAAGAGTTAGAGCCTTTCAGGATGAAACTTGACCTCTATGAAATATGAAATAAGAAGAAACCATGGCAAGTAACTCTTTCCTCTTTTCTCCCTTCCAGGAATAGTTCAAAGGTATGATTTCTCACTGGAAACCTTCCAGAGATGTGTTGTGTGTGCAGTATACACACCTATGTCTCATGCTAAAGCTGTTCCCAGTATAGTAATGCATTGCATGATCACATCACTTTTTAATTTCCTTGCCTCAGCTGTTGAAGATGTCAGAACCCTTGCCAGACAGTCTGATGATCCCAGTTGTTCACTCAGGGTTGTTATATGAACAAATACAAACATATTGTGTTTAAGCTATTCTATATTTTTGAAGTTTCATAGCCACAGCAATTACTGTTCCCCTAAATGATTCCCCTAAATGATTCCCCTAAATGAAATACTGTTCCCCTAAACATTTCCTTGAGTGGTTAAGAAATGGACTGTGGAGCCACACTGCTGGAGTTCACATCTCAGCTTCTTACTTCTGTAGTGTGACCTTGGGAAAATTACTTACCATGTGTGGCACAATTTCCTCACCTATAAAATGAAGACTAATAATCATCTCTATTAAAAAGTGTTGTTACAAAGATTAAATTAGGTAATGCATGAAAAACTCTTATAATAGTTCCTGGCACACAGTAAGTGGCCACTAGCTAATAACTATAATTATCATCATTATTCTAAGGTTTCTTCCAGTTAAAATTTGTTTATGATTTTATAAAATTTCTACACCACTATTTAAAAGAACATGGTAGTTACCTTGCCTTTGTTTCATTGTTTTCTCTTTTACTTCCCCTCCCCAACAGCGCCCTTTTCAAAAGAGAACCTATACAGTCATTTGTAGGACACACCCCATCTGATTACATTATGGTAATATCAGAGTAAAGTTATATAATTCATAAGTACCCACTCTCAAGTTACTTCCATTTATCATAGTTAACACAACAATCCGACTTTCATAATTATCTAAAACTTCACTTCCTAATTCATTTACTTTCTCCCCTAATCCTGCACTAGAGGACTGAAAAAAATTAAAAGTGAATGTTTTACTCTTGAGGGGGAAGTCCTATATATTTGGATTCCTCCAATGTAATCCCTATTTCCAGGTCAAAACTGTTCTCTTCGTGACCACTCTAACCTTGGCTAAAGAAATGGCTCCACATTTAGAAGAGCTCTCCATGCTTGCCTCTCTTTCTTCTAGCATGTCTTGAGAAAAATGTTCAGTGGGGGATTTTCTACTTCTTTGCATCCCTTTCCCTCTCTTGAATCCAAGGGCCTTATGCTTTTTCTACTCATCTATTATGTTCAATGTTCTTATTTACTCTCTCGGGATTTTTTTTTTATGTTTTTAGACTCCTACCTCCTCATATGGGCTACTTCTATTCCAGAGTGGAGATATCCAACCCATCTGTATTTTACAGAGAGAGTTTTCAATCTGGAGGCAAGTATAACACAACATATAATACTTTTAAAAGGTCTCAGCCAGGCACAGTGGCTCAAACCTGTAATTCCAGCACTGTGGGAGGCCAAGGCAGATGGATCACTTGAGGGCAGGAGTTTGAAACTAGTCTGGCCAACATGGCAAAACCCCACCTCTCCTAAAAATACAAAAATAAGCCAGGTATGGTGGTGCACACCTGTAGTCCCAGCTACTCAGGGGGCTGAGGCATGAGAATCACTTGAGCCTGAGAGCCAGAGGTTGCAATGAGCCAAGATAGTGCCACTGCACTCCAGCCTGGGTGACAGAGCAAGACTCTGTCTCAAAACAAATAAATAAATACAAATAGATAAAGTATTTGTCACTTATATTTTATTATATTATTATTATTTGTAGAGATGTGGACTCACTATTTTGTCCAGGCTGGTCTCAAACTCCTGTCCTCAAATGATCCTCCTGCCTCAGCCTCCCAAGGTGTTGGGATTACAGGCATGAGCCACCATGCCCAGCCAATATGTTACTTTTCATGAGTTGGTTCCTTCCCTTTGTTTGAACAGTCAAACTGGTTAGCAGTAAAATGATGGAGAATATATTTCTGTTACTACTCAGAACATTTGAAGTAGGAAAAATGTGATGACAATTCTAGGTCAATAGCTTTAAAAACATTAGTTTTAAAAGAACAAAAATTATCTCTGTTGTGAGAGGGAAATTAGCCTAGTAAAAAGAATAAGGACACAAATAATCATGCTACACGTCTGATTCTACAAAAGGGGTGATCAAAATTTCCAAAAGAACTTAGAGCATGTTGTGCCCTCTGGTTCCTTCCTAGCCCCTCTTGATGTCATGCTTCTGATTTGGCTTTGAATCCAGATTTAGCAACCTTTTCCACTTTTTAACCATGTCCTTTTGTTTCCACTATTCTTTGTAAAATGTGAGGAGTGTCTACTTCCCTAGGTTGCTGGGAAGATAAAAAATGACTATGTGTTTAGAATATTCTGACATATAATCTGTCACATGATAAGTACTCAATAATGCAGCATGTTGGTTCTCTCCCTTTTCCTAATCTTCTTCTGTTTGTAGATAATTAAAACTATGAGTGAGCGGAGCACAGTGGTGCATGCCTGTAATCCCAGCGTTTTTGGAGGCCAAGGCAGGTGGATTGCTTGAGCTCAGGAGTTCAAGACTAGCCTGGGCAACATAGTGAAAACCCTGCCTCTACTAAAAATATAAAAATTAGCTGTGGGTGGTGGTGCATGCCTGTAATCCTAGCTACTTGGGAGGCTGAGGTCGGATTGATGACCAGGACGTCGAAGCTGCAGTGAGCCAAGATTGCACCACTGCATTCTAGCCTGGGCAACAGGCGCCCTGTCTCGAAAAAAAAAAAAAAAAAAAAAAAAAAAAACCTAAGACACGGCTGGGAATGATCAAAAAAGATAGAGCATATCTTACTATAAGTAAGAAAATTAAACTATTCTTGCCATTTGTTTGTGAGGATCATAAAACAGGAGACATGCCTACCATATGAGAAAATGGACTGCTTGCAGGTATCTGCTTTGATAAGTGCACAGCTTTTGTTAGGAAATCAAATCCCACATTAATGGGCTTGCCCTCTTTCTAGGTCACATAGGGAAGTATAGAATTAGGCCATGGAAGTTTTTCTATTCTTTTAAATTATTGAAAATTTGTGCATTTATCTTTCAAAGACAAAACAGAATATATTAAGAAATGCCAGACAAGTAGAAAATAAATGGTACTGCAAGACGTTTTCTCTGTATTGACAACTGAATGGAAATTGAAATAAAATAGGGAGGTAGACAATTTAGCCAAATGATATGAGCATGATTGATGTTCTAAGTGATGTCTAACCAAGTCAAAGCATGTATTTTACTATTTGTTAACACCCCCTAGGGCCCTTGATCCAGTTAGTTTTGACACATTCCAGCCAAAATCCTTAAAAATAAACAAAATCCCATGGCCTGAGCTAGAAACAACATATTTAGGAGTTTTTAGTTTTATGTCACTATATGGTAAAAAAAGAGTTAGGCAAGCAATAAGGTAAAGGAGTTAATCATTTATTTCTTTGTATATTTTATACTAATCTTTATCTCTAAGTTTACTTATAGAGATATCTATAAAATGGAATCATACAGTTGTTACTGAAAATAGCCTCAAAATCTACAGTAGAAGTTCTAAATCAATTAGTATCCAACCTGCTCATGTAGCTAATGCCTTTCATTGTCCACTCACTCTAGTATCTAACAGTCCAAATGGCTGTAAATAAAGAAAAGTAGGTAATTTTTTTATCCATGAGACTCTGTCTTTTTCAATTCCATTAATATCAATAAATATGTATTGCATTCTCATCATGTATAAGACAATAGTATTAGGTGCTACACTTCATTTATTCAAATCAACCATAGTGCTAGTGAGACCAAGTTTGTAAAATCAAGCTCTCTAATGGTAGAGCTAATATATGTCTATTATCTGATCACAGAGTACTTTTCTAATCCTGGAACTGAAAATTAAAGGCAGTCATTCCTTAGAGAAAAGGAAGGCCAAGCAAGGGATTATGGCTCCATCAGATAATACCATTAAGTTATCTCCTTACCACACCTGATAGAGAAATTCAGATTGCTAATTAGCTGCCCATAATGCTGAGCTTTTTAAAGCATCAGGAGATGAAAAAATGCTTCTGATTGATTATTACGTTCTGACGGTGGCCCATGTGACAGAAACTAGGCACTTCATTTCTAACATTTAAAAAGCAGTTGCTATCCTATTGTCTTGTGCTGAGACATCTTACTTATTCTTATGCTGATACTTCATAAATCTTGCATCCTTCCTTGGAGCTTTCCCTAACAAAAATCACATATAAATACTTTTCAAAAAATAAAAGTGTCTCCTGTTGCTATAATTTTTATATTGGATGAAACTTAGCTGCCTAAGGATAATAAATGAGAAGAAGAGACAGAGATACCTAAATAGTTGATAGACTCCGGTTGCCCAGATTTTAAAAATATGATTCTTTCTCTGAAGTGAGATACCTGAGACCACATTTTTGTCATTGATGCCTTTAAAATTTTTTATTTGAATGCTATAGTTCTTATCCAGTCATTTTGGCCTGATTTGTTGGGTTTGATAACTGTTTGACTTATTTTGAAGGAGAAATCTTTGATTATTTCTAATTTTTATATATTTTATTAGTAATTACTGTGTTTTCATAAATGTTTTTAAGTGTTCACACTTTAAAACCAATTGGACTTCTGGGTATGTAGAGTAAAATTGATTTTACTGTATCAAACTACTAAAAATGTTTCCATAATTTTTCTTCAGTTAGAAAGAACTACTAAGGCTAAATTTCTGAGCTTTAAATTTTTAGGAACTTAGTCCTTCAATTTTCTGATGTAGACGCATATTTACAGCTACGAAAACAAAACCTCTAAACGAAGGTGCTAAGCTAGTCTTATTCTAACCGTGTTTTAAATAGGAGTATCTAATTAAAGATCATATTTTACTTTTTCTTTTAGTTTGTAATATTGGAAACAGACTTGAAGATTCTGCTGCAGCTACCAAGTCCTAAGCACATAATGATGCTTGTCAAGATGAAAATACAGTTGATCCTCATTATTTGTGGATTCTGTATTTGTGAAATTGCCTACTTGCTAAAATTTATTTGTAATTCCAAAATCAATATTCACTATGTTTTCATGGTTGTTCAATCCTGCACAGAGCAGGAAAAAAAATTTGAGTCCCCCAGAGTGTACAATCCCAGCTGAGGTTGAACAAGATGACAAGTAACATTTTTTTTGTTTCTGTTCTCATACATGTAACAAATGTCCTTTTCATGGCCTATTTAATGCCACTTTTCACATTTTTGTGCTTTTTGTCAGTGGTTTCACTGTATTAAATGGTCCCAAAGTGAAGTACTGAAGTGGTATCTGGTGTTCCTAAGAACAAGAAGGCCATGATGTGCTTTAGGGAGAAAATACGTGTGTTAGATAAGCTTTGTTCAGAACTGAATTATACTGCTGGAGGCCAGGAGTTCGATGCTATCAAATCAATAGTATACATTAAATTAGGTGTCTTTTAACAGAAACACACATATGATAAGATAATGTATTGATAAGTTGATAAAAACATTGAGACCAGAGGTTCATAAGGACCAAACACTGTATTTCCCTTAGCTTAATATTCACAAATTCAGGGCTTTTGGCAACTTTATAGAACATGTCTACCATGAATAATCGTTATCAACTGCAAATAGTTGTGGTCAGAATTAGTCTACAGATGATCAGACAATGGGCATACATACCTTCAGGTTGCATTTCACTATGATCCCACAGCTGCCTTAAGCTGATTTTTAAACCCCCTCCCATCCAACCAAGAACTTAGCTCAATTTACCTTCTACCCCTAACTCATTTTTGTAACCACTTGTTACTGCAGTCTCTCAGTTGATATGATAGTCTCAAAACTGTATAGAAAACTAAAGTCCTTGAGATTTCTGCAAATTCCCAATGATTATACATTTTCCTATACTTCTCTGGCTTATTCTACTGCTTCTGCTGATTTCATTTAGTTTAGGGACCACCTAATGATTCCATTTCCATTAAAATTATAAATACACATACAAACATTTCATATAAGGCATTGACAACTTTGGGAAAATCTACTGACATTTTGGGGCTATGGAAACAGAGGACAGAATCATAGTTCAGAGAAATAAGCAACTTTACATTGAATATAATACATTTTTATTCTAAAGATATCCTTCAGCTACAACATCACTGGAGAATTTCCAGTGCTTATTTATCTCCCATTATGCCTTGGCCTCATAGCCTATCCTCCATACCCTTCCTTTTCAGGAGAAAAAAAAATGTATCTTATTTTTGCCTACAGAGCAGTTTAGCTATCCTATTATATTGCAGTATGATTTACCCACACCTCAAGTGTTCCATCGTCTATACCAAGAAGCCTATTAGTCTTTTTCTGAAGAAAAATTAAGTTTCCTCTCTATATAAATTCTATTGCCAGCTGTTGGTAAGAAATAGAGAGTTAGAGAGATCTAGTATCTTTTTAGCATTACAGAGCTACTACATGGTAGAGCCAAGATTGTAACACACGCTTTTGTACACCAGATTCCAACCCTAAAATTACAACGTTTTCTATACACAAATACCATCCTTTCTTCTCCCTTGAAACCCCTCCTAAAATATAAATACTCACTAACAAATCTTCCTCGGCTTTATTCTAAGAGACCTAGCTTCACACAAGTAAGGCCATATCTACTGGCTTAAGTAAAACAGAAAAAAAAAAGGTATTATACTTATAGACATAAAATGTATAAGCAAAATAATACTGTATGTAGTAGGGAAGAGAGAAGAACTTGCCTAGATTTCAGGGTCAAATTTGTACAATGAGTTTATGCTTTGAAAATACTGTATACTCCAAATACATAGTAATGATGAGTTAAATACTAACATAAACCAAAAAAGACATAGTCAAATTCATGTAAAAATAAACACCACCATGCATCAGAAACAAAGTAGAATATCCAAAGGGTAGATGAAGGGTGGAGTGTCAAACTTGCTTCCATTCAGGTCAGAGAGGAATGATGTGACTTCTGTGGAAGAAGGGGAGCTGAAAGTGTTTCTTGCAAAAAGGGGGCAGTAGTGAGTCTCACTGATTGAAATCAGGGCCTGATATGAGTTCTCTCATATGTAAAAGGAGGCTGACAAAAAAAAAAAAAACAACAACAACACATAGCAGACCTGCTGATGGGGACTTTGACTTTTTCAGCAGCTGTGAGCCTAAGGAAGTAAACACAAACACACAATCTTGGTACTACAAGCTAATCTAAGCTACTTATTGGTTACATAATTAGGTCTTCCATATTCCCATGCATTTGTGGAATATGTTATAAATCCTAGCTTTTTACTGGGGCACAGAGAACTAAGTAGAGACAACATAAAACAGTTCAATAGAAAGTCATCAGCACAGAGGGAGAGAGAAAACAAAAACAAAAGCATTCGAAATAGGTCTGCAAAATTCTAAAATAAACATGAGAAAACTAATAAGCCAAATAAAAATAAGAAGAATAGATGATATCTGAGGTGGAATTTATTTTATGAAAATGAGTTTGAAATAGTATATGGAGAATTTCAAAGAGGAATGAAGGTGCAATATCCATATAAGAAGATATCATGACACCAAAACAGGCAGAAAAGAGGTTGATACTAAAAAGAACCAAGGCCAGGCGCAGTGGCTCACGCCTGTAATCCCAGCATTTTCGGAGGCCGAGGTGGGCGGATCACCTGAGGTTGGGAGTTCCAGACCAGTCTGACCCACATGGAGAAACCCCATCTCTACTAAAAATACAAAATTAGCCGGCCTTGGTGGCGCATGCCTATAATCCCAGCAACTTGGGAAGGCTGAGGCAGGAGAATCACTTGAACCAGGGAGGTGGAGGTTGCGGTGAGCCAAGATCATGCCATTGCACTCCAGCCTGGGCAACAAGAGCAAAATTGTGTCTCAAAAAAAAATAATAATAAAATAAAATAAATTTTAAAAATAAAATAAAAAGAACAAAGTTGATATTAAAAAGAACCAATCAGAATTTCACTTATGGTCAGATCCTACCAGATCTGACTCTCCTGCAGATAACAACTGTAAACTCTAAACAAAATATAAACAGCAGCAACCTAAAGGCACCAGAGAGTAAACCAAAACAAGGGTTGATGTTCCCACTTTTTATAGTGGGTAGCCTTAGGGCAGATAAAAGTTGCTGCTACACAAGGTGTCTAAAACTCCAAGAGAAAAACCACAGTCTTTCTGGCCTGAAGAACCACAGAAGAGAATTCAAAGCAATCACAAACACTTGGAAAGTGAGGGGGAGGGGAATTCTGAGGGAAAACATTCAGAATAAAGAGAATCCCAAATTCTGTATATAGACTCTCCCCAAATCTCTGGCTAGCCCCTGAACCATGTATGCAGTGGACAGACTCCAGCTAAAGATAAAAGAAGCGAATTAAGATTAGAGCTGCTTGTGGAGACAGAGGTTACAATTCAAGTCCAACCAAGTTAACTGCCTGCTAAAATACAAAAATTAATACTCTTTGGGGGAATATAACAGAGTTTCCATAATATAACATTTCACAACATCTAGGATAAAATCCAAAATTACTCAACCAGTAAACTATGATTCATTTTCAAGAGGAAAATACAATAAACAGAGACCAATCTGAGAGATCTATTTGTTACAAGTGGTAGACAAGGATTTTAAAGAAGCTTTTATAACTAGCTCAAGTACACAAAGGAAAATATGTGCACAATAAATAAATTTCAGCAGAGAAGTGGAGTATACATAAAATGGAAATTCTAGGACTGAAAAACACAAATCTGAAGTTTAAAAAATATTCGGATGGGTTTAGTAGCAGAATGGAGGTGATGGCAGAAAGTCAGTGAACCTGTAGTTAGGTCAACAGAAATAGTTCAATCTGAAGAACAGAAGAGAAAAAGAACATTGAAAAAGTGAAAAGAGACCTGTTGAACAATATGAAATATCTAACATCTACATAAGCAGAGTTACACCAGAAGAGGAAATAATGAAAAAAAAATTTTTGAAGAAAAAGTGGTGAAAATTTTTCAAGTTTATTAAAAGTTAAAACTGACAGACTCAGGAATCTCAGAGATCCATTAACTTCTCACGGAAAATTCTGAAGGCTAGAAGACAATGAAACAACATCTTTAAAGTGCTGAAACAATGTAACTGTCAACTCAGCATTCTATACCCAGTGAAAATATTCTTCAAGTCTGAAGGCAAAATAAGGACATTTTTAGACAAAAGAAAATGAAAAAAAAAAAAATATTGCCAGCAGGACTGTACTACAAGAAATACTAAAGGAAGTTCTTTAGGCAGAAAGTAAACATCAGATTGAAAGAAATCTTCAGTAAGAATGAAGAACATAAGAAATGGTAAATAGCTGGGTAAATATAAGAGTATTGTTTTCTTTTAATTTCTTTGAAACACATAAGATTATTAGGTTTCCAAGATGGCTGAATAGGAACAGCTCCAGTCTACAGCTCCCAGCATGAGCCACGCAGAAGACTGGTGATTTCTGCATTTCCCACTGAGGTACTGGGTTCATCTCACTGGGGCTTGTCGGACAGTGGGTGCAGCCCACGGAGCATGAGCTGAAGCAGGGTGGGGCATTGCCTTACACAGGAAGTGCAAGGGGTCAGGGAATTCCCTTTGCTAGCCAAGGGAAGCTGTGACAGATGGTACCTAAAAAATCGGGACACTCCCACCCTAATACTGCGCTTTTCCAACGGTCTTAGCAAGCGGCACACCAGAAGATTATATCCCACACCTGTCTGGGAGGTTCCCACGCCCACTGAGCTTTGCTCACTGCTAGCACAGCAGTCTGAGATCCAACTGCAAGACGGCAGTGAGGCTGGGGGAGGGGCGCCCGCCATTGCTGAGGCTTCAGTAGGTAAACAAAGCAGCTGGGAAGCTCGAACCGGGTAGAGCCCATGGCAGCTCAAGGAGGCCTGCCTGCCCCTGTAGACTGCAGCTCTTGGGGCAGGGCATAGTGGAACAAAAGGCAGCATAAACTTCTGCAGACTTAAACGTCCCTGTCTGACAGCTTTGAAGAGAGTAGTGGTTCTCCCAGCACGGAGTTTGAGATCTGAGAATGGACAGACTGCCTGTAAAGTGGGCCCCTGACCCCTGAGTAGCCTAACTGAGAGACACCTCCCAGTAAGGGCTGACTGACATCTCATACAGCTGGGTGCCCCTCTGAGATGAAGCTTCCAGTGGAAGGATCAGGCAGCAACATTTGCTATTCTGCAATATTTGCTGTTCTGCAGCCTCCGCTGGTGATACCCAGGCAAACAGGGTCTGGAGTGGACCTCCAGCAAACTCCAACAGACCTGCAGTTGAGGGACCTGACTGTTAGAAGGAAAACTAACAAACAGAAAGGAACAGCATCAACATCAACAAAAAGGACATCTACACCAAAACCCCATCTTTAGGTAACCATCATCAAAGACCAAAGGTAGATAAACACCAGAAGCAATGGCAACAAAAGTCAAAATTGACAAATGGGATCTAATTAAACTAAAGATCTCCTGCACAGCAGAAGAAAGTACCATCAGAGTGAACAGGCAACCTACAAAATGGGAGAAAAGTTTTGCAATCTACCCATCTGACAAAGCGCTAATATCCAGAATCTACAAAGAACTTAAACAAATTTACAAGAAAAAATCAAACAACCCCATCAAAAAGTGGACAAAGGATATGAACAGACACTTCTCAAAAGAAGACATTTATGCAGCCAAAAGACAAATGAAAAAATGCTCATCATCACTGGCCATCAGAGAAATGCAAATCAAAACCACAATGAGATACCATCTCACACCAGTTAGAATGGTGATCATTCAAAAGTCAGGAAACAACAGGTGCTGGAGAGGATGTGGAGAAATAGGAATGCTTTTACACTGTTGGTGGGACTGTAAACTAGTTCAACCATTGTGGAAGACATTGTGGCTATTCCTCAAGGATTTAGAACTAGAAATACCATTTGACCCAGCCATCCCATTACTGGGTATATACCCAAAGGATTATAAATCATGCTGCTATGAAGACACGTGCACACATATGTTTATTGCGGCATTATTCACAATAGCAAAGACTTGGAACCAACCCAAATGTCCATCAATGATAGATTGGATTAAGAAAATGTGGCACATATACACCATGGAATACTATGCAGCCATAAAAAAGGATGAGTTCATGTCTTTTGTAGGGACATGGGTGAAGCTGGAAACCATCATTCTCAGCAAACTATCGCAAGGACAGAAAACCAAACACTGCATGTTCTCACTCATAGGTGGGAATTGAACAATGAGAACACTTGGACACAGGGTGGGGAACACCACACACTGGGGCCTGTTGTGGAGTCGGGGAAGTGGGGAGGGATAAAATTAGGAGAAATACCTAATGTAAATGACGAGTTAATGGGTGTAGCACACCAAGGTGGCACATGTATACATATGTAACAAATCTGAACATTGTGTACATGTGCCCTAGAACTTAAAGTGTAATAAAAAAAATACAAAAATAAATAAAGCACATAGGATTATTAAAGCAAGTTTGCTTTTTAAAATGAAAATTACATAATTACCTTGTGACATTTAAAATATATGATGGACTACATATGCCTAAATCTAACCATAACAATAAGTTCATTAAAATGTATTAAACGCCCGAATCAAAGGCAGAGGTTTTCAGGATAGATAACACATAGTTTAAATAAATAAATGTATGTTATATTAAAAAATAAAGTTTGAGAATTATAATGTAAATTAAATCAAAAAAGATATACTCTGCAAACAAATGACAAAAGAAAAATTAAGAAAAGGACTATTCCCAAAGATAAGAGGAAAAGAAGTTTAATGATGATAAAGAATTTAATTCATCAGGAAGACATAATAAGTCCTACAAAATACGTAAAACAAAAATTGACAGAAATGAAAAGAAAAAAAATTCTACTATCTTAGTTGTTGATTTTAATACCCGTCATAGCAATTGATAAAACAATCAGACACAAAAAATAATCAAGGAAGTCATAGTTGAAACGATTAACACTATCAAACACCTGGAACTAATAGATACATAAAGAAATAACCATAAACATGAAACTAATGCCAGGAAAAATAGAGTATTATGTTTAAACAACTGAGAATAAAATGACTACCAATTTAAAATTTTTCACACCGTTAAAAATCACCATTTACAAGTAAAGGTAACAAAAAGATATTTTCAGACACTCAAAGACTACGAGAATTTACCATTCACAGACCTATGCTAAAAAAAAATTAATGTACATAACCAAAAGAAATATAAACAATAGAAGCTAATAAAATGTTCACTATAATTTGTGAGTTCTAAATGGTAAAAATAAAGTTCTAAATAATAACAATCTTAAGGAAAAATGCTTAATGCATATTTAAAGCATACTAACACTGTTGTCATATTCAGAAAAATAGAAATACTGAATAAAGGAAGAACTCTTTAAAAAGATTATAGGTAAAAATGTGTCTTAACATTTTAAGAGTAATACTAAATAAAAATATAATTTACAGCTTTCAATTAGCAAAATAAGTTATCAATCTAACAGAAATTAAGGAAGGTGAAAAAAAACACAAAATGTATAGTAGGATAACAGAAACAATCCCAAATAGTTGCATTGCCAGAAAACTGTAATAGTTCAAATTATAAAAATTACTGATTGATTTTTGTTCATTCTACTCTACCCTGCTTTCAAAAAACCTAACTGAAGCAAAACCAAACTGAAAAATCAAAAACAAAAGTAAAGAAACTAAGATACTATCCGAATACTACTCTTGTAAAAAGCCTGAGTTACAATATTAGGATAAAACAAAATAAGGTTGGAAGTCATTAACCAAGAAAAAGAAGAGCTCTATATAATAATAAAAGGAACATCTACCAAGAAGATATAATATTCACTAGTTTATGTGTACCTAACAACCTCAGCATAAATATATAAAGCAAAAGCTTTCAACTACTTCTATTAGAATACTGCATTAAAGACTTGTTTCCATTGCCACCTAAGAAACTGACTTATTATGAGTCACCTCAGATAAATCAGTTAAATTCTGTTCTCTTTTTGTGAATTGATGATATTCATGCTTATTTTACTAAATGCGATATTTTTGTTTCTAACTAGATATTAATAAAGCTTAATAATCAGATATATACTGTACCCACACACATATATGTGTGTATGCACATTTATACATGTGCAAACTAGCAGACACAGAAGAGAGGGAGAAAAGAAAAAGCAAAAGAAATAGAAAAGGTTAATTATAAAAATGTAGGTATCCTCAGGTACAGAGGCTTGCACAGAAGGAAATGGATAAATAAAAATTAGGGACAAGGAAGCACAAAAGTCATGATGGACACTGTAAAGAAAGAGCTGCTTACAAAGATCTGGATCCAAGGAGTTACAAATAATAGTTAAGATAAACAAAAAAAATCATTTTTTGGCTGCTTGTGTTATTTAAATCATACAGTTAATAGTAAGTAATCCTCTTATTTTATAAATGAATAGTTTATCAACATTAAAACAGACATAATCCTTGGCTCTAAAGTGTTTCCCAAAGTCTCTTTTTAAAAATAATAAGTTTTGGTTGGATTGTTTATCAGGAAATCATGCCACAAGTCATTTACTTTGGTGGAAGCCTTTCCTAATTTTGAAGTCAAAAATGAGCTGCATCACAAAAATGTGTAAATATGACAGTTTAAAGAAAAATGATGTACCTTGGTGCTTTAAGAACAGAGGGAGTTAAATAGTAATTCCATTCATAAAGATGGTTGTTGAGTTCGTTCTCATCACTTTGACCTGTCACCAATGTGTGTGACACTACTTGAAGCTAAACAGATGAATTCATGATTCCCAATCTCTCTTTAGCTCTCAGAAAAGCAATGTACATTGGAAAACTCTACACTGAAAAAGGGCTATCTGAAAGGCTGAGAATTTGTATAAAATAAGCTAAAAAATAATAATAAGTTCCAATCTTCCATAAAGCTACCATTTAAGGCAGACAATACTGATAAGGCCAAAATATTAAATTATATCAATAAAATGCAAGAAAATATGTTTGTTATTTAGAGATAAGAGAAATTAAATATTTCCTTGCTATGAGATTCTTGAAAGTAGCATCTATGTCTCTTTCAGCTCTGTTTTTCCAGAAACTAACACAGGGCCAGGCATAAAATAGGTACTCAATACTCCATTGTTGAGTGGGATTAAATTAAGAAAGGATTGGAATGTTTAGCTGGATCTAAAATAAAAAGGGAACACTAGAAAAGCCACATGTGGAAAGGCTAAGAGGGATGACTAGAAAAAGCTGTGGTCAGAGGCGCCCACTAAGAAGAATAAAAAGTGAGTGAATCCTGCACCAGCAACCAAGGTATCCAGGTTCTCTCAGTGGGACTGACTAGGCAGTTGGTGCAACCCAAGGAGATAAAGGAAAAGAAGAGTGGTGTGTTGGCCCACATGGGAGCCACACAGGGCAAAGGGAGCTCCCACCCCCAGCCAAGGGAGGTGGTGAGTGATTATTCCACCCTGCCTGGGAAACTATGTTTTGTCCACTGATCTGTGCAACCTGCAGAACAGGAGATCCCTCTTGAACCTACACCACCAGGGTCTCCAAGCACAGAGCTGTGCAGATTCTCTTCAGTCACTCTGCTGGAGACTGCCTAAGACTAACAAGTTCCGGGGGTGAGGGTGGGCCATCATCACTGAAGCTGCCTGCTGCCTAAGACAACTGAGTTCCCTAGGGGAATGGTGGCAGCCATCACTGCAGCTCCAGTCTGTACTTTTTCCACTACTGGTGCTGGATAGACTGGGTGGTTTGGACCTAGGAAGAATTCCTCACAGTGCAGCACAGCAGCTGTGGCAGATTGTGACCAGACTGCTCTTTAGGCTGCACCCTGACCCATCCCTCCTCACTGGGCAGGGCCTCCCTCCAGGAATTTCAGCAACACCAGCCAGGGGTTTAGGGACAGAACTCTGATCTCCCTGGGACTGAGACCCCAGGGGAAAAGGTGGCTACAATCTCCACAGATCAGCAGACTTAGTCTTTCTTTCCCCCTGCTGGCTCTGAGGAATGTGGGCAGCCCAGATGAGTGGGATTTCCCCCAGCGCAACACATCAACTTCACCAAGGGGAAGTCAGAGCGCTTGTGCTTTGTTAAGCAGGTCCCAGATCCCATGTCTCCTAACTGGGTGAGAACCCCCAAAGGGGTTGCCAGAAACCTTATAGAGGAGCATTCCTGCTGACATCAGGTCAATGACCCTCAGAGAAAGAGAACCCAGAGGAAGGATCAGGCACCCATCTTTGCTGTTCTGCAACCTCCACGACTGACACCTCCAGATGCAGGGGAGACTCAGGTGAATAAGGTCTATTGTGGACCCCCAGCAAACCACAGCAGCCCTACAAAAGAGGGGCCTGTTAAAAGAAAAACAAACAGAAAGCAACAACAGCAACAGCGTCAACAAAAAAGTTCCCACCAAAACCCCATCCAGAGATCAGCAGCCTCAAAAACTGAAACTACACAAATGAAGAAAAAAATCAGTGAAAAAACAGTGAAAACTCAAAAACCCAGAGTGCCTCTTCTCCTCCAAATGATTGCAACACCTCTCCAGCAAGGGCACAGAATTGGACAGAGGCTGAGATGGATGAATTGACAGAAGTAGGCTTCAGAAGGTGGGTAATAACAAACTGCTGAGCTAAAGGAGCTTGTTCTAATCCAGTGCAAAGAAACTAACAATCATGATAAAACATTAGAAGAGCTGTTAACTAGAATAATCAGTTTAGAGAGAACTGTAAATGACCTGACGGAGCTGAAAAACAAAACACGAGAACTTCACAATGCAATCACAAGTATCAATAGCAGACTAGACCAAGTGGAGGAAAGAATCTCAGAGTTTAAACACTATCTTGCTGATATAAGACAGGCAGACAAGATTAGAGAAAAAAGAATGAAAACGAATGAAAAAACCTTGAAGAACTATGGGATTATGTAAAAAGACCAAACCTATGGCTGATTGGGCGGTACCTGAAACAGGCAGGGAGAACAGAACAAAGTTGGAAAACATAATTTAGGATATCATCCAGGAGAACTTCCCCAACCTAGCAAGACAGGCCAATATTCAAATTCAGGAAATCCAGAGAACTACAGGAAAATACTCCATGAGAAGATCAATCCCAAGACAAATAATCATCAGATCTCCAAGAACCATCAGATTCTCCAAGGTCAAAATGAAAAAAAAAAATGTTAAGAGCATCCAGAGAGAAAGACCAGGTCACCTACAAAGGGTGCCATCAGACTAATGGCACACCTCTTAGCAGAAACCCTGCAAGCCAGAAGAGATTGGGAACCAATATTCAACATTCTTAAAAAAAAAAAAAGAATTTTCAGCCCAGAAATTAATATCCAGCCAAACTAAGCTTCATAAGCAAAGGAGAAATAAAATCCTTTTCAGACAAACAAATGCTGAGGGAATTCATCACCATCAGGCCCACTTTGAAAGAGCACCTAAAGGAAGCACTAAATATGCAAAGGAAAAACCAATACCAGCAACTGCAAAAACACACTGACAATGTGTGTTTGTTAACACTATGAAGCAACTACATCAACAAGTCTGAAAAATAACCAGTTAACATCATGATGAGAGGATCAAATTAACATATAACAATATTAACCTTAAATGTAAATGGGCTAAATGCCCCAATTTAAAGACACAGAATGGCAAGCTGGATAAAAAGTCAAGACCCACTAGTGTGCTATATTCAAAAGACCCATCTCACCTTTAAAGATACACATAGGCTCAAAATAAGGGGATGGAGGAAAATATAACAAGCAAATGGAAAGCAGAAAAAAAGCAGGGGTTGCAATCCTAGTTTCTCACAAAACAGAGTTTAAATCAACAAAGATCAAAAAAGACAAAGAAAGGCATTACATAACAGTAAATGGATCAATTCAATAAGAAGAGCTAACTATCCTCAACATATATGCACCCAATACAGGAGCACCCAGATTCATAAAATAAGTTCTTAGAGACATACAAAGAGACTTAGACTCCCACACAATAATAGTGGGAGCATTTAACACCCCACTGTCAATATTAGATCACTGAGACAGAAAATTGACAAGAATATTCAAGACTTGCACTCAGCTCTGAATCAAGTGGACCTGATAGACATCTACAGAACTCTCCACCCAATAACAACAGAATATATATTCTTCTTGGTGCCACATGACTTATTCTAAAATTGACCACATAAATGGAAGTAAAACACTCCTCAGCAAATGCAAAAGAACTGAAATCATAACAAACAGTCTCTCAGACCACAGCAAAATCAAATTAGAACTCAAGATTAAAAAACTCACTCAAAACCACACAACTACATGGAAATTGACAGCCTGCTCCTGAATGACTCCTAGGTAAATAATGAAATTAAGATAGAATTAAGAAGTTCTTTGAAACAAATGAGAACAAAGAGACAATGTACCAGAATCTCTGGGATATAGCTAAAGCAATGTTAAGAGGGAAGTTTATAGCACTAAATGCTAAAGTCAAAAAGCTAAAAAGATCTCAAATTGACACCCTAACATCAACTAAAAGAACTAGAGAACCAAGAGCAAACAAACCCAAAAGCTAGCAGAAGACAAGAAATAACCAAGATCAGAGCAGAACTGAAGGAGACAGAGACACAAAAAGCCCTTCAAAGAAATCAATGAATTCAGCAGCTGGTTATTTCAAAAATGTAATAAAATCCATAGACCACTAGCTAAACTAATAAAAAAGAAAAGAGAGAAGAATCAATTAGACACAATAAAAAATGAAAAAGGGGATATCACCACTGACCCCACAGAAATATGAACAACCATCAGAGAATATTATAAACACCTCTAGGCAAATAAACTAGAAAATCTAGAAGAAATGGATAAATTCCTGGACACATACACTCTCCCAGGACTAAAACAGGAAGAAGTTGAATCCCTGAATAGACAAATAACAAGTTCTGAAATTGAGGCAGTAATAAATAGACCACCAACCAAAAAAGGCCAGAACAAGACAGATTTAGAGCTGAATTCTATCACAAGTACAAAGAGGAGCTGGTGCCATTTCTTCTAAAACTATTCCACACAATTGGAAAGGAGGAACTTCTCCCTAACTCATTTTATGAGGCCAACATCATCCTGATACCAAAACCTGGCAGAGATTTAAAAAAAAAAAAAAAAAAAAAAACAACTTCAGGCCAGTATACCTGATGAACATCAATGCAAAAATCCTCAATAAAATACTGGCAAACCAAATCTGGCAGCACATCAAAAAGCTTATCCACCATGATCAAGTCAACTTTATCCCCAGGATACAAGGCTGGTTCAACATACGCAAATCAAAAAACGTAATTCTTCACATAAACAGAACTAAAGACAAAAACCACATGATTATCTCAATAGATACAGAAAAGGCATTCAATAAAAATCAACATCCCTTCATGTTAAAAACACTCAATGAACTAGATATTGATAGAACATATCTCAAAATAGTAGCTATTTATAACAAGCCCACAGCCAATATCATACTGAATGGGCAAAAACTGGAAGCATTCCCCTTGAAAACTGGCACAAGACAAGGATGCCCTCTCTCACCACTCCTATTCAACACAGTATTGGAAGTTCTGGCCACAGCAATCAGACAAGACAAAGAAATAAAGGGTAGTCAGATAGGAAAAAAGAAGTCAAGCTCTCTCTGTTTGCAGACTACATGATTCTATATCCACAAAATGCTGTCTCAGTCCAAAAGGTCCTTAAGCTGATAAGCGACTTCAGCAAGGTCTTAGGATATTAAATCAATGTGCAAAAATCACAAGCACTCCTATACATGAACATTAGACAAGCAGAGAACAAAATCATGAGTGAACTTCCATTCATAATTGCTACAAAGAGAATAAAATACTAGGATACAGCTAACAAGGGATGTGAAGGACCTCTTCAAGGAGAACTACAAACCACTGCTCAAGGAAAAAAGAGAAGACACAAACAAATGGAAAAACATTCCATGCTCATGGACAGAAAGAATCAATATCATAAAAATGGCCATACTGCACAAAGTAATTTATAAATGTAATGCTACTCCTATTAAACTATCAATTACATTCTTCACAGAATTAGGAAAAAAACTAGTTTAAAATTTATATGGAACCAAAAGAGAGCCTTAATAGCAAAGACAATCCTAAGCAAAAAGAGCAAAAGCTGGAAGCATCACTCTACCCAACTTCAAACTACACTACAAGCCTACAGTAATCAAAACAGCATGGTACTGGTACAAAAACAGATACATAGACCAATGAAACAGAATAGAAAACTTAGAAATAAGACTGCACATCTACAATCATTTTTCCTTTAACAAACCTGATGAAAACAAGCAATGGGAAAAGTTTTCCCTATTTAATAAATGGTGCTGGAAGAACTGGCTAGCCATATATGGAAAAGTGAAACTGGACCCCTTCCTTACACCTTATACAAAAATTAACTCAAGATGGATTAAAGACTTAAATGTAAAACCCAAAACTGTCAAAACTCTAGAAGAAAATCTAGGCAATACCATTCAGGACATAGGCATGGGCAATGATTTCATGACAAAAATGTCAGAAGTGGCGGGGCATGGTGGCTCACACCTGTAATCCCAGCACTTTGGGAGGCCAAGGCAGTGGATCACCTGAGGTCAGGAGTTTAAGACCAGCCGGCCAACCTGGTGAAACCCCGTCTCTACTAAAAATACAAAAATTAGCTGGACATGAAGGCAGGTGCCTGTAATCCCAGCCACTCAGGAGGCTGAGGCAGGAGAATCATTTAAACCCAGAAGGCAAAGGTTGCAGTGAGCCGAGATCGCACCATTGCACTCCAGCCTAGGCAACAGAGTGAGACTCCATCTCAAAAAAAGAAAAAAAAAAGTCAAAAGCAATTACAACAGAAGCGAAAATTGACTAATGTGATCTAATTAAACTAAAGAGCTTCTGGACAGCAAAAGAAACTATCATCAGAGTGAACAGACAACCTACAGATTGGGAGAAAAATTTTGCAATCTATCCATCTGGCAAAGGTCTAATATCCAGAATCTACAAGAAACTTCAACAAATTTACAAGAAAATAACAAACAACCCCATTAAGAAGTGGGCAAAGGACATGCACAGACACTTCTCAAAATAAGACATTTATGCAGCCAACAAACATATGAAAAAAGGCCCAACATCACTGATAATTAGAGAAATGCAAATCAAAACCACAATGAGATACCATCTCATGCCAATCAGAATAGCAATTATTAAAAGGTCAAGAAACAACAAATGCTGGTGAGGCTGTGGAGAAATAGGAACACTTTTACACTGTTGGTGGGAATGTAAATTAGTTCAACCATTGTGGAAAACAGTGTGGTGACTCTTCAAAGACCTGGAACCAGAAATGCCATTTGACCCAGAAATCCCATTACTGGGTATATATCCAAAGGAATATAAATCACTCTATTAAAAAGATACATGCAAATGTATGTTCATTGCAACACTATTTGCAATAGAAAAAATTGAATCAACTCAAATGCCTATCAATGATAGACTGGATAAAGAAAATGTACATATACACCATGGAATACTATGCAGCCATGAAAAAGAACAAGATCATGTACTTTGCAGGGACATGGATGGAGCTGGAAGCCATTATCCTCAGCAAACTAACACAGGAACAGAAAACCGAACACCACATTTTCCAACTTGTAAGTGGGATCTCAACAATTAGAACACATGGACACAAGGAGGGGAACAACACACACCAGGGCCTGTCAGGCATGGGGGCCAGTGGGAGGGAGAGCATCAGGATAAATAACTAAGTATACAGGGCTTAATGTTTAGGTGATGGGTTGATAGGTGCAGCAAACCACCATAGCACAGGTTTACCTATGTAACAAACTTGCACATCCTGCACATGTATCCCAGAACTTTAAATGAAAGGAAGGAAGGAAGGAAGGAAGCAAGGAAGGAAGGAAGGAAGGAAGGAAGGCAGGCAGGCAGGCCGGCCAAGCCACATGTTGTGAAGAATAGTGAATACCCCTAGTTGGTTATTTCACCATCCAGCATCTATTCATGTTCCTCTGGGTAACAGTGCCCTGATGCTACCTCTCCCTCCCTCTCAGCACATAGGCTCCAGGTGAGCCTCCACATTTAGCTTAGGGGTGACAATCAGCATGTCACATTACCCTGGGATGTATTGATTGGTTCAGTGATGGGCACATGATTCAATTAGAGACAAAGAAACACTTCTAGGAACCCTGAGACAAAGGTTCTTGCCTTTTTGCATGGGATTTGAAAACCAGACCACAGAAACCAGAAAAATCTTGGAAAGATTTCTAGGATTATAAATTTAAAAACAAAAAAGGTAACATTCCTGCTGGTCATGAGGAGAGAGCCATCCTGGGGTCAAAGTCAACCAAGACAATGTGGACATGAGAGATAGAAAGAAAGCTCCCAGTTCCAGTTGTCATGGATTCAGCCTCCGGATGCAGCTGGCCTATGTATCTGTTGGTCAGTGTTATTTTGAAACACAACTGACAGAAAATAAAATAGAACCACAGGAATTTTTCTCTATATTATATAATCTTGTATTTTCTCTACTGTCACCAGAACCAATTACTATATCTCTTCCCCTTTTCTTCACTCATCTGTGAATCACAATCATCTTTATTTTCTGTGAGTCTATTCATTCTACCCCTTTTCAAATGTACTTATGATGCAGAATTGTCTTGTTTGTGGGCCTGTCTCCCTTCTGAAATACGAGTTCCCCCAGGAAAGGGGTTATGCCTCGTTAATTTCATATCCACCAGCCTACATAGTTTAATTTACAGAACATAGTAAGTGCTCACACTAATTTTGGGGACAGTGTGCAGTGTTGTGGAGAGAAATTTGAAGCAAGCACACCTAGGTTCAAACTAGCTACTTGTCTAAATTACAAAACATCTTAACACTGCAGAATCCTCATATAAAAAATGGGCATAATAATGTGTCTCCCATCATTGCTGTGAAAATTAAATAATGTTTGAAATATCTCTATATGATGCCTAGCTCACAGAAAGTCCCCAATAATTATTAGTTTTTTCAACCCCATTCCCCCAAAAAATTGTATAAGTTGATAATTCAAGGAAGAGACAACGAGAATATGATAAAAGACCAAATTTAGGAGCAAAAGAACAAATTTAGGAGATAATGTGAATGTAAAAACAACAATTTTGGGCAAAGGACTAAATAGAATGAAAAACACAGATAATTAACTGTAACCTAGAAAAGATTTGAGGACTCAGAGATGCCAGTGACAATTTCATCATGATGTGGAAAATAGGTACAGACCATGTTATCAGCTTGTTAAGAAATTCTTCTCTAAGGTTGTAATGATATAACTAGCAGTAGTAATGGTAAACCGTAATTTAACTGCTGTGAACTTGTTAACTAGTCATAGGCTAATTCTCTGTTAGGGCCTCCATCAGCCATTCCAGTAATTAATTGCCCAAATCAGTTGTAATCATTGAGCTCATTGATAAACAATTTCATGATAACACGGAGCACAGGGCAACAACAACAAAAATGAAACTGCTAAATATCCAAACTAAGTGTATTAGTCCGTTTTCACACTGCTATAAATACATAATTGAGACTGGGTAATTTATAAAAGACAGAGGTATGGCTAGGCGTGGTAGCTCACGTTTGTAATCCCAGAACTTTGGGAGGCCGAGGCAGGCGGATCACTTGAGGTCAGGGGTTCAAGACAAACCTGGCTGACATGGTGAAACCTCATCTCTACTAAAAATTCAAAAATTAGCTGGGCATGGCGGTGCATACCTGTAGTCCCCAGGAGGCTGAGGAAGGAGATTCATTCGAATTCGGGAGGCAGAGGTTGCAGGGGGCTGAGATCACACCACTGCCCTCCAGCCTGGGCGACAGAGCAAGACTCAGTCTCCAAAAATAAATAAATAAATAAGGAAAGTGGTTTAATTGACTCACAGTTCCACATGGCCAGGGAGGTCTCAGGAACTTAAAATCATGATGGAAGGTGAAGGGGAAGCAAGGACCTTCTCCACATTATGGCAGGAGAGAGAAGTGCAAGCAGAGAAGTGACGGATGCTTATAAAACCATCAGATCTAGTGAGAACTCACTCATTATCACAACAACAGCATGGGGGGAACCACCCCCATCATCCAGTCACCTCCCTCTCTTGACATGTGGGAATTACAAGATGAGATTCAGGTGGGGACACAGAGTGACACCATGTCACTAAGATCGAGCTACCCAGTAGAAAGCACCTTAGTACTACTTAGTTGATACTATTCTTTCACTAACTACCTGAGGTCTCAAGTCTTCCTACGAAATTTCCAATGAACCCTTATAATGAGGTTTGCTGACTGGAAACATCAAAAATAAGTCTAAATATCAAAGTGAAGTGTAGGGTGAAACATCCGTTCAATGCATAGACACTGCAGATCAATGTGTGAGCTATCTTAGCCCACTAATTTCTTTTTTATTATTAGAAAAAAGTTAAATTTAACTATGACAATGCATTTCCACTGAGGATGTGAGCAGTACCAACAAAGGCCAATGAGATCATTTATAGATTAGCTGTAGTATTAACCACATCTCTATTCAATCAACATAAATACATATACACGATTTAGACAGAGTGTAGCATTTTGGCTATGGAATTCTTGATGAATGAGTATTTATGGATGGCTAACATTTCTTGAAAATTAACTTCCTACTTGTACATAGCCAGGCTCTTTTATCTTAATTTTATTGGAATCATTTCCAAAATAAATCACTTACTTGCCTGACTCTTTCAATGAAGAATATTAATAACTCAAGTTTATCATTATAATGATTATTAAAGCCTTCATTTTCATAATCATGAGATTTAATAGTAAGTCAGTGATCACTGAAATCAATCACCTTCTAAATGCTTAAGTCACCTGATTGACAACCTGCCAAGATGCCATCTCCCTGAACCTTGTACCCATTCACTTATGACAGCCCACTTCTTTCTTTGGCTGCCTATTGATTTTTTCAGTTTTGTGAATTTCTCGTGTATATTAAATCAAAATCAGTACCTTTATACTGGTTACCTTTCGGTTTTAGTGCTAACGTTCAGGGCCATTCAAATTTAAACCCTTTTCCAATTAGAGTTCTTCAAATATCTGAAAATAATTATCACGGTAGACAAAGTCTTCTCTTTTTCTTCATTTCTCATTCGCTTCATGAATCATTATTAAGTGTCTACTTTGTGCTGGACCCTACTCTAGATGTTGGGAATATATATAGTATTAAATAAGACCAATAAGTTTCTGCCCTCATCAAACTTACTGGTGTAGAAGATAATAAACAAGAAAATAAATAAGCAAACAAGATCATTACAGATCACAGGAAGTATCAAGAAGACACTAACTAAATAGGCTTCTGCTCTGGAAAGTTACTGGGAGGCACTGAGTGCATGGGGAAGGCTCCCTATCCGAGCAGACACCTGAAAGTTAAATCTCCACCCAGAAGAAAAGCCAAGAGAAAAGCCCTTTACACAGAAAAAACAGTAAATTAATTCACTGTCAGAGAAGAAAACTCTCAAAATCATCAAGGAATATGAAGGAGGCAGCTGTGGCTGGACAGGTAAGAGTAGGAGGGGTAAAGGGCCTGAGATAAGGGGGAGAGGGAGGCAGTACCTGATCAGGTAGGGACTTGGTAGAAGCCTTCCATTCCCTCCTTTCATGCGCGTCCATGTGAAGAGACCACCAAACAAGCTTTGTGTGAGCAACAAGGCTGTTTATTTCACCTGGGTGCAGGCTGGCTGAGTCCGAAAAGAGAGTCAGCGAAGGGAGATAGGGGTGGGGAAGTTTTATAGGATTTGGGTAGGTAAAGGAAAATTACAGTCAAAGGGGGGTTGTTCGCTGGTGGGCAGGTGTGGGGGTCACAAGGTGCTCAGTAGGGGAGGTTTTGAGCCAGGATGAGCCAAGAGAAGGAATTTCACAAGATAATGTCATCAGTTAAGGCAGGAACAGGCCATTTTCACTTCTTTTATGGTGGAATGTCATCAGTTAAGGCAGGAACTGGCCATCTGGATGTGTACCTGCGGGTCACAGGGGATATGATGGCTTAGCTTGGGCTCAGAGGCCTGACACCTTCCAAATGCAATGGCAAGTGACAAACATGAGAGCAATAAATCTGAGGTACATTTCTGAAAATCACTCTGGCTTCCTGAACCCTACAAATTCCTGTAACCATTTCTCACAGGAATGATTGCTTCTCTAATCCTGCTCTAGGTATTCTACATTCTCCTCCAGAAGGGAGTCTGTAAATGAAGGCAGAGCTTTCCATGTGATCTGATCATTCAAAGTTAGGTGAAAATAATTACCTCAACTCCTTTAATGTTCTCCTCCTTTACTTAATGCAACTCAAGATTAAGATTTCCTTCGGGGTATTTCAGGGATAAAAACCAAATAAAGAAGCTTATCAGAATCTAAAGTAAATAAACCCTGTTTATTTACTTTACAAGACTGAGCAATTCTCAGTCTCGCCTGCCCATTGGAAATATCTGGGGATCTTTTAAAAACCCCTAGTGTGCAGACAACATCCCAGACCAATTAAATCAGAATCTCTGAGGGTATTCTTTTTCAGATCCCAAGATGATGTTATTATGCATTCCAAGGACAAACACCATGAAAGAATGGCTAGCACTGTGCTCCCCAAAATTTAATATATAGACAAATCATCCGAGGATCTTGTTAAAAACATATCCTGATTCAGTAGATCTGGGGTAGGCCCTAAGAATCTGAATTCTTAAATAGCTTCCAGGTGATACCTTTGCTACTCGTTTAGGAACTAAACTTTAAGTAGCAAAGGGCTTAGCCCAAAGGTTCTCACAACATGCACCAGAATCACCTGGTGGCAGAGAGTGGGGGAGGGGCAGTTGTTAAAACACACGTTGCTGGGCCCCATCCTCAGAGATTCTGATCCAGTAGATCCGGGATGAGGCCTGAGAATTTTCACCTCTAACAAATTCTCAGGTGATGCTGATGCTGTTGGACCAGGGACCGCACTGAAATCCACTGGACTAGTCGATTAGCAAAAACCACGTGAACTGTAAGCTTTCAAGTTTGGAGCACAGACTTTATAATTTTAACTTTCATTACCCAGAATGCGTTTCACCTATTTTCATTCTTCCCTGAATTCCATTTGGGCACACAGTTATTGTACATTCTCCTGAGGAAAATGCTAGCTAAAAGGAGTTTTATTTGGGGAAGGAGAAATGTGACAATAATAGGCCAGCAAATGTGCTTTGGATGAGGAAAGGGAAATGTATCTGAAACACTGAAGCTTCCCCTGATATGTCTTATCACTAAAGGCAGCTTAGGCTAAATTTTGAATTGTCTCTTTCTCATAGATTTTAGTTATAGTGTGCAAACAGTTTTCCCACTTAACAAAAACTTTAATGTTCTGCATTATGTTTTCATTGTGTGTCTGCCTCTCTGATTTCTTGTTTGCTTTGTTCCAATGCATCTTTGTGTCTCGTTCTTGTGAACATGCTGCATAATGCAAACTAATAAAAATATATGCCTCCAACGTGTGGAAAGTTGAGTGCCATAAATAGAAAATAAAGTGAATTGTTCTTCCAACATCAGGTGTTTCTCAGGAAGCATTTTTTTTTTCTGAAGAATATTTTTCCCTCAGGCCGATTTGCATACCAGGAAAGTGACATATATATTATACTTCATCTGTTATATGTATTTCCAAGGCGACATCAGTTATTTTTTTCTTTGTATTATGGTAGGACAATTATTTAAATTGTTCTATTAATAAAACGTGTTTTAAATAATGAACCAGGGCATCTCTATTTTCCCTATATAAATGTTTATTTATTCAATAAATAAGTTTTTGTTCATGTCTAGGACTTCAAAATAATATGTGATAAAATATCTATAAAGTAGATATTTTAAAAACTACCACACTTAGCAATTTTCTGTGCATCAGTTAAGAATTCATATGGTTATGATATAATCAAAACCTTTTTTAAAAACCCTAAAACAATTATAACACAATTCATCTCAAAATAGCATAGAATCTTATAGCTCTAAATTGTGGTATGACAATGGTAGCAGCAAACTTGTCAAATCAGATGAGAGAGTGAATGATTAGAAATCTCCAAGTGTTCTGTCAATCACTTATTATTCCCAGAAAAAAAGGGACAATAATAGAAAATATACTGAGACAACATAACAGGATTTTTTTCTCCTATTTAATTTAAAATGTCAAATTACTTTTTAAAACCCTCTCAATTAGAAATGTACTCTGAGGGATAACCAAAAAAAGTCCCTTTGAGCTGTATTTTATTGTTATTTTTAAGAAAATAGAAACCAAAGTTTTGGCTTGAAGACTTACCTAGAGTAAATCTATTCTGGCAGAAACCCAAACAGATACTAGAAGTTTCACATCAGGAAATGGGATTTGATTGACATCTTGCTTGAAATCCATCTTGATAGTTTAAGAAAATCATTGAGTTAACAGAGAGTGCCTTGCAAAAACAGTACAGAAAAACCAAGGAACATTCCAAGACTCAGATTCCATGAGATAAATGTTAGGTAAATTTTGGGCAAATGAGTTCAAGGTACATGGCTTCATTATTTCTTTATTGACTCACTGGATTACCCAGTATTGACCAGCAACAGGAGCCATAGCTGGAAATGCATTCCCAAAGTCACTAGGTTATGAGTATTGCAGGTGCATACGATCTGTTTGTTTGTTTTTAAGTGAGTTTGTATTTGTGGGCAGCCCTTGGGGACAATTAGAATTTTGGCAGCTGAGAAGGCAAAATGACTAACAGGCCCTGCAGCCAAAATAGCTTTACATAGAAATTCTTATTAAAGCCAATACTAAGTATACACAATTTCCTCTATGACTAAGATCCCAGAGATGGGAGAAACTAAAATTAAATTATTGGTTAGAATGACATTGCTATAAAACAACATGGCATTTGGCACCTCCCCCAAAAAAATCAAACCCCAAAAGTAATTATAAATCTAAGGTATCCTGACTGGGAGAAAATGCTACTTAGAGTTCCACAGAGGTCCTTTAGAACCCAGTATCATTCAACATTTTTATTAAAAGCTTTGAGTGGAGATGTTAACACTAATCAAACTTATTAATGGTTAGAATTACAGTGTTTTAGAAAATTAAGATTAAAGTCGAATATGAGCATGAAAAGTTTGAGAAATGGGTGAAAAACGATAAAATGCAACATTCAATAAAGGAAAAATGTGAAGTGGTTTACACAGAAAATGGTGAGTACTACAAAACACTAACAAGAACAAAACACTGAAAAGTATGAGAAAAACGAAAGATATCAATAATGTGTCACTAACACAAAAATGCTATATTTTATTCTTCATTTAAAATAGTATTTAATACATTGAGTGAATTTCATTTGCATTGCTTTGCTTTAGGACAAGTGAAATTTGAAGTTCATTGTGGCAGAATTGTGTAATAAGAGATAGTCCAATTACATCATTCAGAAGAGAATAGAGGAATTAATAAAAGGTTAAGAAAGAAATACCTTCATGGCAAAAGTTATAGAAAGTTAGGCCGGGTGCGGTGGCTCACGCCTGTAATCCCAGCACTTTGGGAGGCCGAGGAGGGCAGATCACGAGGTCAGGAGATCAAGACCATCCTGGCTAACACGGTGAAACCCCGTCTCTACTAAAAATACAAAAAATTAGCCGGGCGTGGTGGCAAGTGCCTGTAGTCCTAGCTACTCGGGAGGCTGAGGCAGGAGAATGGCTTGAACCTGGGAGGCGGAGCTGGCAGTGAGCCGAGATCACGCCATTGCACTCCAGCCTGGGCAACAGAGCGAGACTCCATCTCAAAAAAAAAAAAAAAGAAAGTTAATAGTCCAGAAAAAGAAAAGGCAGCAAAGGGGAAATGGTAGAACTCTCGAGTAATATATAAATAGAAAGCAGTAGTAAGTGTAATGGTTAAAAGACTTTTTAGAGCTATACGTATGGGTTTGAATCTAATATGGTTTGGCTCTATGACCCCACCCAAATCTCATCTTGTAGCTCCCATAATTCCCACATGTTGTGGGAGGGACCTGGTGGGAGATGATTGACTCAATCATGGGGGCGGGTCTTTCCTGTGCTGTTCTCGTGATAGTGAATGGGTCTCACAAGATCTGATGGTTTTAAAAGCAGTAGTTTCTCTGCACAAGCTCTCTCTTTTTGCCTGCTACCATCCACGTAAGATGTGACTTGCTCCTCCTTGCCTTCTGCCATGACTGTGAGGCCTCCCCAACCATGTGGAACTGTAAGTCCAATAAACCTCTTTCTTTTGTGAATTGCCCAGTCTTGGATATGTTTTTATCAGCATTGTGAAAACTGACTAATATAAATCCTACCTCTTCAACTTCTTACCATGCACAAAAAAATAAAGTCATGATTTAGTAAGTTTCCTCAATTCTCTAAATTTCCTCATCTGTAGAATATAGAAAATGAAGGTATCTAGGATTGGACAATTGTTGTGAGAATTAAGTGTGATAATACATTTAGTGCAGAGTTTGCATTGGTTTCTGGGTCTCATTTCCTTCATTAATTAATCAAATTTAGTTAAAATTATGCTTTTCTAAAGTCAAAGAGAGGCAATGCTAGAGTAGATCCCAAATATGAGCATTTTGTTTGTTTGTTGTTTATTTTTGTTTTTAATTTTCTTTCCAGAAAAACCAAAGGAAGGAGATCACCAAATATAGATTATTTTAAGACCAACTTATCCTTTCCCTCAAAGTAAAGGGAATGTTCTAACTCAGGTTCCCAAATTTGCAGACAAAGCTTGTTTATGATATTTTACCTTTCAGGAGTGCCTTTTGTCCTTGGAATATGGATTACTCTTACTCTTTCTATCTTCTGTGCCTTAAATTAAACTTCTCAACACGTTCTTTCCTACCTAAACCCTGTATATGCTCATCTTTTCTCATTCCAAGATACATATAATCTTCAGTCTACTTTTTTTCCAGCCTCTTCCCTTAAACGTCCACATTTCTTATCACTTCTCTGACCACTTTGATCACACTTTGGCTGTCCTGGATGTCATATGAAATGTGAGATATTCTATGAGGAGTGTTGAGAGGACTTTGGGAGAAATCTAGACCAAGAACCTGTAATGTTATAACTAAACACACCATTCCATGTATTTTATTGTATGTAGTTATCAAAAATATTTTCATGTAACTTTAAGAGAATTTACTAAAGAAAGGTATAATTTTCCTAATTTAATGTACATCTAAGTGTCTAAAAGGGAAATAACACATCATATATGTAGATAGGTGTGAATATGAAGTCAATTATGGTAAGTGCCTTGCAGTCTTTCATGATTCATGAAGCCTATCACTGAGATACAGGATATCTGGTGGCAGGTGAAGGCTCCAATTTTGTTGAAATAGATCATTTAGTAATGTGAAGGCTGTTAAAAATGAAACTATTTATATAATAAAAAGAAAATAATTCATTGCCTACATCTGTCTGCTGAAATTTAATAAAAATTGGTTATTCAAATGACATATTTTTACATGCAATGTGAAAATTCAGGGATGGATGCAGCAAACACAAAGAAATAATGGAGAAATTCTCACTAGGAGTTTGAACAAATCTTAAATTTAGTAAGTCCAAAATTAAACTCGTGCTTTTCCCCTGACAATGTTTAACTTTATCTTAGCCCTGTGCTCTCACTCTTTTGTGTTCAAATAAATGGGGAACCACAAAGAACCATCCCGCCCTTTAATATTCCAAGATAACCCATCTCTACCTTCCTTAATGACTCAGTTAAGAGCCCTCTCAACTCCTTCTCACCACTCTCAGAAGATAACCTGGTGACATTCTTGCCTATCTGCCCTTCATGCAAGGCCTATTTTCTTATCTTTGAGATCATCCTAGTTAATGAATTATCTCCCTATTACAACAGACTTTATAAAACCATCCCCTTAATTGTCTGGTACATTTTGTCTAGAAAAACCTATTTCAACTCTTAGTTGATGGCAATTCCAATTTTTTTTTCTTTTCTTTTTTTTTTTTTTTTTTTGAGACAGGGTCTTATTCTGTCTCCCAGGCTGGAGTGCAGTGGCACAATCACAGCTCACTGCAGGCTCAACCTCCCTGGGCTCAGGTGATCCTCCCACCTCAGCTGCCCAAGTAGTTAGGAACACAGGTACACACCACCATGCCCACCTAGTTTTTGTTTTTTGTGGGGTTTTTTTTTTTTTTTTTTTTTTGGAGAAATGGAGTTTCACCATGTTGTAGAGGCTTGCCTTGAACTTCTGGCTCCACCTTGGCCTCCCAAAGTGCTAGGATTATAGGTATGAGCCATAGTGCCCAGTGGCAATTCCATCTTGATGGCAGCTCAAGCCAAAACCCTGGAAGTCATTCTTGACTCCTCTTTTTCTCAAGCATCTCCATCCAATCTACCAAGGAATCCTTTTGGTTTTAACCTCAAAATACATCCAGAATCCTATCACTTCTAACCAATTCCATTGCTACCCCTATGGTTTGAGCCATTACCATCTCTTGCATAGATTATTTTAAAAACCACCCCACAGGCCTCTCAGCTTCCACTATTGCCTAGCTATAGTATATTCTCAACAAAATTACATGAATGAACTAAAATTCAGATCATGTCATTTATCTGCTCAAAATTCTCCAAAGATTACCAACTTCAGACAGAGTTCTTGCAATGGCTTAGAAGTTCTGTATGTTGTGGTTTCTCCATGACCTCTCGGAACTCATCACCTACGAGTCTCACTTGAATCTGACAAAACTAGCCTCTTTCATCTGTCTTGAATATGCCAAGCATGCTTCCACCACAGAATCTTTGCACTGGCTATTTCCTCTGACTTAAATTCCCTTTTTTCAGATAGCTACGTGGATCACTCTATCACCTCTTTCAAGTGTTTGCTCAAATGTCACTTTCTCAGTGAAGGCCATTCTAACCACCCTTTTAAAACTTGCACATACAAACTGGCATTCTGCATCCCATTATCATGTCCTATTTTTCCCAAAGCACTTTACACCTTTTAATATATTACAGAATATCCTCATGTCTATGATTATTGCCTATCTCTTCCTCTAGGAGGGAGAAGGATTTTTATGTTTTATTTATTAATGCATATCTCAGTTCCTCTTTTCTCTTTCATTGCTATATCCCTAGTGCCTAAAAGAGTGTCTGACACATAGTAGGTAGTTCACTAAATATCTGTTGAAAGATTGATTAGCCAAATAACTAATTGATTGGTTGAATGAATGAATAAATGAATATAATAATACTATCTGTTTAAAGTAATAATAAGTGCTGCAGCTGTGCACTGATAATCTGAATGATTTTCCATTCTGATTGTATTCAACTTTTTCTCAATACCCCTAGTTCTCTTTCCAGGCTCTGTATGTGGTAAGAAACCATTAATATTGCTGTGTTTCTTTCTAGTACCATGGACACCACACATGCATTACCATAATCACACAGCCCTACACAGGAAAATAGTGAGGAAATGGCATAAGCTAAGCTGTGAAGCAGACAAGAATATGTCCATCAGATAATTCTGATTGTGAATTCATTAAAAACCAGAAGACTCCGATTAAATCAGTTGGAGTGTATATCAAAATTATACTCTCAAGATCAAGCCATAGGCTACTAGGCATTTAATCAAGCCAAGAATATTCATTCTTGACAAGTACTATATAAACTGGCAGAATGAAAATTGAGGAAATAAGAGACTCTTTAGCCCTCTCTTTTATTGAAAAGAGATTCTTGATTGGTCTAGGAGGGGACCACAGGATTAATTTAAATTTCTAACACTAATTCTTAAGGCCTTTCTTTTAACTAGTTCATTTTCAATTTCCCTATTAATTACACTGACTTGATTTATCATTGCCTCAAAACTTTTATGACAAATCTTTGTGCATTTTAACATTAGAACTCTCCAGTAAATAATATAGAGCAAAGAAGTCTAGTGGAAACAACTGTACTTTAGAATCAAAAAGACAAAGTTCAAACCCAGTACTAACCATTTATTGTGTATCTTTAGGAGGTTATTTTTAATTGTGGTAGGAACATTTAACATAAGATCTACTCTCTTGACAAATTTATAAGTGTACAGTTTGTTAATTATAGGTACAATGTTGTACAGCAGATTTCTAGAACTTATTTGTTTTGCTCAACTGAAACGTTGTGCCCATTTGACTAGCAACTCTCCATTTCCCCCTCCCCCTGCCCCTGGCATCCAACTTTCCACTTTGATTCTATGTATTTGACTATTTTAGACATTTCATGTAAGTGGAATCATGCAGTGTATGTCCTTCTGTGACAAGTTTATTTCACTTAGTATAATTTTCTAGAGGTTCATCCATGCTATCACATATTGTAGAATTTCCTAGTTTTTTAAGTCTCAGTAACATTTCACTTTACTTATACACTACATTTTCTTTATCCATTCATCCATCAATAAACATTTAGCTGTTTTCACATCTTGGCTATTGTGAATAGCACAGCAATGAACATAGAGGTGATAATATCTCTTCAAGACCCAGATTTCAGTTCTTTTAGGTGGAAACCCAGTAGTGAGATTGCTGAATCATATGCAGTCCTATTTTTATTTTTTGAGCAATCTTCATACCATTTTTGATAGCAGCTGCACCATTTTGCATTCCCACCAATAGTGTGCAAGGGTTTCAATTGCTGCAAATCCTAGCCAATATCTCTTGTCTTTTTTTTTTAATAACAGCAATTTTAACAAGTGTGAGGTGATATCTCATTTATCTGATGATTAGTAATGTTGAGCATTTTTCATACACCTATTGGCCATTTATACGTCTTCTTTAAAAAAATATCTATTCAAGTCTTCAGCCCATTTTTTTGATAAGATTATTAGGACTGACTTTCCTATTGAAGTGTAGTTCCTTATATATTTTGAAGATTAACTCCTTATCAGACATATAGCTTGCAAATATTTTCTTCAATAGCACAGTTTGCCTTTTCACTTTGTTGACTGTTTTCTTTGCTATGCAGAAGCCTTTTAGTTCAATGTAGTTCCACTTGTCTGTTTTTGCTTTCATTGTCTATGTTTTTGGTGTCAGATCTGTGAAGTCATTGCCAAGACCAATCAGTAGTATAGAGCTTTTTCCGTATTTTTTCTTCTAGTAGTTTTACAGTTTCATTTCTTATGTTTACATCTTTAATTCACTTTGAGATGACTTTTGTGTATGTTGTGAGATAATAGTTCAATTTCTTTCTTCCTATGTAGATATCCATTTTTCCCAATTCCATTTGTTGAAGATACTATTCTTTTTCCATTGTGTATTCTTGGCACCCTTGTCAAAGATAAGTTGACTGTATATTTGTTGATTTATTCCTAGGCTCTCCATTCTACTCCATTAGTATATATGTCTATTTTCATGTCAGTACCGTATTGTTTTAATTATTGTTGCTTTGTAATGTATTTTATATTTATGTATTATATGATATATTATATATACTAACATTTATATATTGTAATATATTGGACAGGTTTTTAAATCTTTCAACCTAAATTTTTTCATCTATAAGAACAATAATCTATGCTTCAGAGAGAGGTTATGAGGATACACTTAGATCTCCAGGAACCAGACACCAAGTGGATTTAAATTAAATAGATTTAAATTAAATAAATGCCTCTTCTGTTCCTTATTTCCCTGCAGTTTGGAAACAATAAAAAAAACTCCTTCATTCAAATGCCAATTGGAATTAAAGGACTCTGCCTTAGATTGCTAAAAAGTCTTCTCGGTATGGTACTTTGTGCCATAGTTTTTTCCTGTTGCTTGAACACTCCAAAATTGTTTTTACCTTGAGACACTGACCTCTACCTTGAATGCTTTTCCCCATTTTACTACATAACTATCTTGTACTCAGGCCTTAGCATGGGATCTCAGAAATTTATTTCCATTAATGGTGGCTCTTTCTCCCCCTTTTACTCTCTATCATAACACCCTGTTCCTTAAGCTCTATAGCATTATTGAATATTGACTTGTTTGCTTGCTTATATTTCCTTTATTTATTTATTTACTTTTTTTTTTTTGACAGAGTCTCACTCTATTGCCCAGGCTGGAGTGCAATGGCACCATCTCAGCTCACTGCAACCTCCACCTCCAGGGTTCAAGAGATTCTCCTGCCTCAGCCTCCCAAGTACCTGGGATTACAAGCATGCACCACCATGCCCGGCTAATTTTTGTATTTTTAACAGAGATGGGGTTTCACCATGTTGGACAGAGTGGTTTTGAACTCCTGACCTCAAGCGATCCACTCACCTCGGCCTCCCAAAGTGCTGGGATTACAGGCGTGAGCCACCTCACCAGGCTGCCTGCTTTTATTTCCACCATCAGAAGGTACATTCATGGGAGCCTTGTTGAATTGTTTACAGCAGTATCCCCAGGACTTAGATTGCCAGGACCATTAGTTGGTGCTCAAAAACATTACTTAATGAAAGAAATTTAAAAATTTCTATTTGAGGATGAGTGAGTATCAGATTCTTTTTTGACAGGGAGCAAGTATGCTGGATGCTGACTGCTTACCAGGGGATGTAGGGGCAAGAAGCCCCAAACTCTCTGCTAGCCCCTACCCCCCAGGGCCAGGGGAAAGGAAACTTCATCTATTTCACATAGAAGTCTGCACCAGTCATGCATTCCTCACATTCTTCATTGATGGACAGTCCCAGCTGGGACAGCTGAAGAGCGCATTAACAACTCAATAGCAAGAGTCCAAACCTTAGAGAATCCCTTCCTCCTCCCAAGTTATCCTCTTCTTTTGAAACCAGCCCCACTCCCAATTCAGCCGGATTTCTGTCACATAAATTTCTGACAAACATGCGCTATTTTTATTCCTGAGTTCATTCTCAGGCTTGAGTTTAATCTTGCTTCTGGAGCAAACCCTACCTGAGCCTTCTCATTTGGCTCAGACAATTTGAAATGATAGGACAATGAAATACAAGAAGATAAGAAAAAAAAATATTTAATATGTTTGGGCTTGTAATTATTTGAACACTGATTTCTTGGTCCTATTATTTTTTCAATTTTGTTAAGTTGTGTTAAAACATATCTCCTTGGAAATTTTGCTAGTATTGTTAAGGTATAAATACCTATTATCTGTATATTACAATATGCAGGGTTTTTTAAAATGTAAACTCTTAATTAGGAGTATTGGCTATAAGAATCAAGGGTATTCAATTTCCCATATGTCTTAGATTTCATGGTACTTTAAGGATTGCTGCATATTCCATTCTGTCATGTTTTTATAATATTCTCGCCATTGTATATACAGGTGAGTGCAGGAATAGAGATTTTGCCTATGAAAGAAACCATGAATTACAGCAATAGGTCCAAATTGGTTCTCATATGGGCACCTTCAGTTATTTACTTCACTGAAATGGTTCCTTTCTAACTTCATGGAGTTCATTTTTATAAAGCAAATGTAATGGAGAAATATGGATATCTTTGGGATGTATAAACCGCCTCTTTAGACTTAAGATCTAGAAAAGACTGTATATGTGTGTGTTCGTATATCTGGGTGTGTCTACAATATTGCAATTGGAGTAATCGGCAGATACAATGAAAATAAGTCCAGTCCTTGCTGTTTTATGTTCTACTATTTTAAACTGTGCTGAGCTGAATGGCTAAAATGTTTTCACTTTGGGTTTTCTTTTCCCCCCTAAAAAAATGAGACTTATTAGAAAAAAAAAAAAAAAAACAAGCACTGGAAAGGGAGAGAGGCCAAGGAAAGAGCGGTGTGTGTGTGTGTGTATAAAAGGAAAGCATGGTGAAGGAGCCCCTTCCAGCCCTTATTCCATGAATACAAAGAAGGAAAGATGCTGGAGCCATTTTTTCCTGGCCAGCCTGACAGAAAAGGAACCACTAAACTGAAGGTACATTGAGGATAGGGGTCAGGTCTGTTTTATTCACTGTTGTATAATCAGTGCCCAATTACAGTGCTTAATAGCTGGGAAACATTTGTTGAAGAATGAAGGAATGAAGAGAGGGAGAGGAGAAGCGGGAGGGAGAGCTTCTGTATGCCAGCCAATGATGGAAAGATGAAGAGAGAAAGTTCTTCATGAGAAGAGATTTTCTAATACAAAGTGGACCAAAAATAAAGCTTTTATCCCGCTACTTCTTTATAAATATTGACTTTACTAATTTAATGTGTATTCATGTGCCTTTTTCTTATACACATATGTAGGAATACTTTAGAACTGCAGGATTTCTCTTGAAAATCAGGCTTGCATTACTGATAGAATATAATAGTGTTCATCTTCTACAGGATATCCCTTTTTTTCTTTTACTTTTCTTTGTTCATTGGGCATGTGGTTAGAGGTTTCATTTTTTAAATTTGCAATTTACCAGAATTCCTTTCCTTAACTATCACATGAGCCAATGGTTCAAGACAACTGTCCTGTATCTTTGTTTGAGGGTGGGGAGGAAGCAAAGCAAATCCTCACCCTTTTAAAAGTACAAGTAGGTCTTAGATCTTCTGTTTTCACTCTATTTAAACACTGATCCTATAAAACAAAACAGAATTTTATGAACTTCAATGTTTAATTAAACAAACATTTATTAAATCACATCTAGAAAGCAACATTTTCTTCCAATATTATTTTATAAGTATTCTTTTTTTTTTTGAGATAGAGTCTCATTGTATTGAGCAGGCTGGCCTCAAACTCCTGGTCTCAAGGGATCCTCCTGCCTCAGCCTCCCAAGTAGTTGGAACTGCAGGCTCATGCAGCCAAATGTAGCGCATTTGATATTCTGTTCCTTGCCAATAACACTATCAGTGCTACTAATATTTAAAATAGTGTAATTTATTAACAATAATAATTCTCAAACATTATGAGTAAACAAAGGAATTATTAAGTTAGGCATCAATCTGAAAATAATTTAGAGAATAATTTTTTTAAAAACATGCAAGAAAAGTAAAAAAAGAAAAACTAGAAAATGGATTCATATGCTTCTTGATAATTAAGATAACTTCCACAATTGCAAATGAAAAAAAACTTAGGAACATCAGGAGTAAGCAAGCTATGATCTTGACAACTGAAGGGTTAGATGTACACATTAGCTGAATGTTCTAAAAAGCTCAAGTGCTATCACCTTTTAGTGAATATTCAGAAGATGGTGCATATACATGTTGTATCAGCAAAAAGTTTCTTTATAGTCAGTAGAAAAATGCTAAGTCAACTTTACTGAAAGGGGACTTTTTGTCCCTTCTCTATTCCCATCTTTGTTCTATTTTGCTTGATGTGACGAAAAAGAAAGATCAGGGCCAGGCGTGGTGGCTCATGCCTGAATCCCAGCAGTTTGGGAGACCAAGGCCAGTGGATCACCTGAGGTCAGGAGTTCGAGACCAGCCTGACCAATATGGTGAAGCCCTGTCTCTACTAAATACAAAAAATTAGCCGGGCGTAGTGGTGCATGCCTGTAGTCCCCACTACTTGGGAGACTGAGGCAGGAGAATCGCTTGAACCCGGGAGGTGGAGGTTGCAGTGAGCCGAGATTGCGCCATTACACTCCAGCCTAGGCAACAAGAGAGAAACTCTGTCTCAAAAAGAAAAAAAAAAAAAGAAAAATCTAAATGAGATAAGGTGGCAATGTTGTAAAGGATTGAGCAAGATTTTTAACAATGGGGAGAAGAAATAAGCCATGTCCTTTTACCAATGAAACATCCAAGGTCTATTTAGAAATGTAAATGTTTTAGCATATTTGAATGAGGCAATGGGAGTGTTGAGATTGATACAACTGAAAGCAACAGAATACTGTATAACATTTTGACTACAGTTACTAACAAAGTATTCTATGCTTGAAATTCACTGAGAGTAGATGTTAATTGTACTCACCACAAAAAAGATAAGTATGTGAAGTAATGCATATGTTAATTAGCTTGATCCAGTCATTCTACAATGTATACATACTTCAAAACACTATGTTGTATACCATAACTATATATAGTTTTATTTGTCAATTAAAATATAACTTCTGTTTTTAGAGACAGGGTCTCACTTTGTTGCCCAGGCTCTAGTGCAGTGACCAGACCACAGCTCTCTGTCACCTGAAATTCCTGGGCCCAAGTCATCTTCCTACTTCAGCTTCCCAAGTAGCTAGGACTACAGGCGTGTGACACTATGTCTCCTAAGTTTTTAAAATTTTGTAGTAACGAGGTCTTGCTATGTTCCCCAGGTTCATCTCTAACTCCTGGACTCAAGTGATCCTCCAGCCTTGGCCTCCCAAAGCACTGGGATTACAGGTGTGAGCCGTCATACTGAGCCTAAAATATAACTTAAAAAAAAATGAAAGCAACAGAATTAGACAAGCTCACAATATTTCCCACCACTATTGTTTAAGGAAACTTTTTTTCCCAAAAAATATCCCAAAAAGATACTTAAGAATCCTCTTTAATAGATAACTTTTAAAAGTGTGCATTGTATGAAAGCCAAGCCATTCTAAAATTCTGTTGTTGAAATTGAAGCAAGAGATTTGTAATTTAAAAGTTAATGCTTCATTATGAGATTTTACCCTTTTTTGCTTTAGTTGCATAGAAAGTTCTCAGAAAACAGACAAGCCTACCCAGAGGGAGAACTAATGTTCAAGTTTCCAAAGTGGGTGGTGAATTGAAAATCATGAAAAATATTATGAAACTAAAGAAAAATTAAATGTATGATTTGATGAATGTATTTATGTGATGATTGACAAGTTAGCATCCAGATTCCACTGAGCAATATTTATGGGAAAGGAGTGGAGGAGACAGGGAATTCTGGCAGCTTGTGCTTGCTATTTATGTACCGTTCAGCTTAGCAGGAGAGGGAGGATGGACTGGGGCTGCATTAAAAAACATCCTCTGGGATGGCTCACTGGGCTTGCTTTGAACTCTTGTTCATCATTATTTTATGCTGCAGCTTGTCTTTGTGTTGGTGGAAGGGAAAAGAAAAACACAAGAGACTAGCCTTTAGTTTCTAAATCAAAGCTGTGCTTTGCTGACTGCTGGAGTGGCTTTTCAAAAGCAAAACAAGTGGGGACATTAAAATTCCTTGCTTTTGTGAACCAGGAGCTGAGTTGGGGTATTTTTTCTTCTTTTTAAATTCTCAGATGCAAAAGGGTATGTTTCAATGTGTCTTACATTTACCTTGAAACAATCTCAGTATTTTCTTTTTCAATTTGACTGGCACTTGGAGAAGATAAAGCAAGGTGAAAAAATACTAAGGAGGAACCTGCAGAGGTTTGGAGGAAAGGCGTTCATTGTCATCCAATTTAAGAAAGAGAAGGATATGCAAATTTTACTAATTATTGCCTCTTACACATCCTTTCTTGATAGTGACCCCAAGGTCCAAAGACGTTAAATCAGTTGCCTAAAGCCCAGACCCAGAAAGTCAGGACTAGACCTTCCTCTGTGGATTCCCACTCGTCCTCTTTACACTGCCCTATGCTGCCTCTAGCGTTAGCCGGAGAAACTGTAAGGAGGGGTTAGGGGAGGAGAAGGCAAAGAAAAGCTGGAGAGGGTCGTAGATTCTTGCCTAAGGAGGCAAGAGGTGACCTCCCTGAGTCAAGACACTTGAGCATTTGACTTGACTAAGAGAAGCAGCCCGCTAGTTCCAGGCGTTGAACGCGCCGATTAGCTGCCCCTGAGTATCTGGGATGTTTTTTGTTTGTTTGTTTGTTTTTCTACTTTGGAAGATCAATGTAAGGTAGAAAGTTAATCGCTTTCTTCTCGCCCTCCACGCCTTCCACGCTGATCGAAGCGACCGTCCTCCCTCGAACATTTCGTGGGCTCATTCTTTGTAACACACTTGATCTAGGCGTTAGGTGTCTCTTTAAACCCTCTCTCCCCTCTTTATTTCCAAATCTTTATCTTTGGCTTTCTAAAGCTGTAAAGGCACACTGGCACCTTAGGTGGTCAGGTAAGATCGCTGGATTCCTTATTTCGGCGGAAGTCCAGCGCACCATTCCCGCCACTGTACCCATTTTAGAAACACTTGGAAGACCCTTAAGGATCATTTACGGAGAGAAAAGGGTGCATTCTGCGGCTGCCGGCGGGCAGCTAGAGAACGTGGCGGGGGGCAACGCATCTGGCGCCTTGGCCGAGACGCGGAGTGGGAACAGCCGGCACGCGTCCGCTGCCGCCCTGCCTGGCGACGAGCGGCACAATCGCCCACCAGGAATCGGCTGGTGCCGCGGGTGGGCGAAGGCAGCGCCGCCGGCCCGGAGGGCGGCGCGGAGGGTGGCGCTGGCGGCGTGAAAGGCGTCTTTGTGCAAGACTGAGTGTGGTGGGGGGAAGGCGAAGAGAGAACTGATCCGGGACCTGGACGTGGGGGTCTGGGGCGCCTCTACGCCCCCAGCCGTCCGCAGTGCCGGAATGAGCCGGGTAGCGCCGGCAGGGGGCAGTGTGGAGATAGGCGAGTTGCCGGGGGGAGGGGGGGTCTCTGTTCACCTATATTTGAGGCTGACTGGGGAGAAAGCTGCCTGGAGGAAGCTGCTGGGGTGCGGGGGGTTGAGGGATTTGGCTCCCCGCCCTCTCCCCTAGCTGGCGGAGAAATCGGGCTAGCTGGAAGGGCGCAGCTCTTCTCCAAGAGCTCATTCCGGAGTCGGAGAGCTGTGAAAGCGGCCCCCGAGGCGGAGCCTCCCTCCCGCCCCAAGTCCCGCTGCCCCCGACCTGGGGGAGAGGGGCGGGCGCCGCGCTGCCTTCCCTCCGCGCCTGGGCCGCGTGGCTTGCGGCTTATTTTCCCAGCTGGCAAGCTTCGCGCTGCAGACAAGGGAATGCCTGTGGTGAGTTGTTTATTTTGCTGAAGTTTGCGGTGGGCCCGGGGGACGTGGGGGGCGAGCGGTAGGCAGCGGCCGGGACTGTTTTGTTTAGGTCTCCATCCACCTGTGTGGTATAAATCTGCCAGCCTCAAGGCGGCGAGGGGCCGGAGTGAGAAAGCTCTGACGCTCCCAAAAGCTCCTTTTCGCAACTTACAGATCTAGGACCACATTTGATTCTCCACGCCTGGAACCGGCTAGATCCTAGTTTACGCTCACCCCGCCCTCCAGCCTCCCATCAACGCTTCCCGCACCCGCTGTGTGCAGGGCTGGCGCTCCGCAGAGCAAACAGCGCCCACCACCCAGGGACAGCTGGCCACCGAAGTCCCTCCCCGGCGCCCTTCCCCGTTCCTTGAGGATAGGGGAGCTGAGATTTTCATGTGAAGGGCGCCCATGAAATTCGTGGGAAATTGTTCTGGCGTCTTCTGGAGTGGAGTTCTTTCAGGGGTGTCGGGTCTGCCCGGGACTACAAAATGGGATCCTGGGTTGGCTGGAGTTTCCCAGACTAGGCTGGAGAGAGGTCGGCTGTTGGCTCGCGGGAGAGCCCAGAGGAACCCCTTGAGCTGATGGCAGTCAAGACCGGCGGCTGCGTTTGCCTGGAAGAAAAGCCTAAATACATTAGCGAGCTGGTAAAGCTTTTAAGGCCTTCTTGGGAGAGAGTGGCTGGCTAATGAGAGGTTAATTTTGTTTCGAAGGGAAGGCTGCACTGGTTTCCTGAGATAAATGGACAGGAAGCGCATTACCTCCGCGCGCTGGCAAGCGGCTCCCAAATGCTTTTTGCACCTGCCGTTTTGAGCGGTGAGAGCAGCGGCGGAGCCCGCAGGGATTGCGGGGGCCCGTTGTCTACGAGCGGGTGATGAGCCCCCCGCAAGCCCCGGGCTCTCTCCCTCCCGGAGTGCATTGCTCACGCCAAGCTCTGGGACTCTTCTCTCACACCCAGGTCCTGCGTGTTCCGAAGTTCAGGGGCCCCCTGATCCCGCTGAGCCCCCTCCAGGAGCGGAAGGGTTAAGAATGATGTAAGTAAAGGCACTTGATCTCTCAAGTCGCCCGCTTGGCCCTCTTCCAAGTTGTACTTTCCTTATTTTCTCTCCTTTCCTTTCCTTACTGTTCTAACGCTTTTTAATAAACTTTCACTCCTGCTCTGAGAAAAAAATATTATGTAAGTACGAACCACGAGCTGCTTGACGCTGAGCTGTCGGACTCCGGGCTATTTCAGCCGCTGCTTTGGGTACACAGTGGCCGGGGAGCAGCCAGGGAGCCCTTACTCTAGAATGGATTGCACAAATCGGAAGCTTAGGTGATCTGTTAAGCAGTCAGAGATTCTCCTGTTAGATTTCTGGAAATGGAGACATATTAACTGGAGAACAGTTAAAAATATCACGTATAGGCTCAGGAAATGAAACCGCATCTTGTTTAGAATCCATTAGTGTTTCTGGCATGTGTTTTAATTCTATCCACTTGCACATTCATGCCGTGGTATGCTTTGCTGGATTCTCTGGATGTACTGTTCAGGTCTCCTCCTTCCTTTCTGAAAACAAAGAGGAAGGGAGAAAGAGTACCAGTGGCAAGAAACAGGGTGGATGTGTGAATTACACAAGTCATCAGTCACTTCATGATTTTTTTTTCTGACTAAAACATAAAACTTTTATAAGTCACTGATTTTATGTTTGTGTTCTAGCTCCCTCCCCGATTTTTCTTTGTAGAATCTAAAATCCTTTGTAACTTGCAGCTCACGGGCTTGAGGAGTGGCTGCGCTATAAGCGACTATTCACTACGCTCTTGCTTTCCAAGCTGATTCCTGATCTTGTGAACAGTACGAATTTACCCGCGAGTGTGTCAACTGACCTATGTCTTAAAAATAGGAACCACCTTGCGGTTTAATTGTGAAAATTAGCATTTTCCTCTAGCGGCTGAACACTTATGCAGCAATAAAGAGTGAATTGTTAAGCTTATAAATCTCGAGCTTGTCAAATTTTACAACAGAGGAGCAATAAAGCACCTTATAGACATGAAGTTTTTCCTCTGAAGAACAGTTCCGTTTAACGACACCAGGATTTGCAATGACTCGAGGACGCCCTCTATTGATAGGAAAATCTAGAGCACCCGTGTACTTATGAAATAGGATATTGGGGGAGGGGAGTAAAAAATCATAGAAAGTCACGAGTGGAAAGACCCAAACCAAACAGAAATTATTGATCCTTAACTATTGAGTATATGTTTTGAAGTATGATCAATAAAGTGAGATGCTGCTTTTATAGGGGTCGAATTAAATCTTGGGTTAAGAGAAAAAAATTTTAGTCTTTGTTAGCCAAATACTTTGAAAATCAGTATTATATTTGATTACTTTTTTAAGATGCTTCTTAGTATGTCATGAACTGTATCTCACTAATTATATGAAATAATTGCAAGATAGTAAATTTTTGCTCTAATATTTAGTCCGCAGCATTATCTAAAAATGTCATATAACTTCCTGCCCAAAAGTCATTTCTCCAGGCAACTGTGAAGCTATTATTAAGCATATTATGGATATACACAGGCTTGGATTATATCGTGGATAGTGAAAGGTGTGTTTACCCCTTAAGTCATCATAGTATGTAACAAGTAAGTAATGAAAAGTTACAGTAAAAACAGATAGGCATCCTTCATTAGGGACCTAGTGGTTTGGGCAATTCACAATGTGTCTAATGAGTGAGCTGGTGAGACCGAAGGTTTGCCCCTCAATTATCCTAGTCCATTGATTAGCTCATTTAAATATGTGTGGAATATCAGCATGTCCGTGGTTGATATGAAATTCCTAATTAGAGACTCTGAGTAATGTAGCGGGTACAGTTGCCAACTACGATTTGGATGTTAGTGGATTTTAAATGGCAACCCTGTGCTGTTTGGGGAAAGGCAAAGGCGAGGGCAGTATCAAGTGTCTCTCAGCCTTGAGGTCATTCTTGAGATTAGATACCACTTCACACCTACTGATAACAAATTGGTATCTATCATCAGTCTCATAACTGCTTTTCTGTCTCCACTTGGCAGCCTCTTTCTTTGTAGACAATTGTCTTTTTCCTCACTTTCGGACCCATCCGATCATAAAAGGAGAAAGTGAGCTGCCATTGAATTAATCCGTAGAAATTTGTGGAAAATTTAAATAATCTGTAGAAATTTGTGAAAAAGCCACTGAGCAACAACAAATCGTGGCATAATTACACTGCATAAAAACCCACCACTCATTACACTGTAACCGAACGTTGAAGTTTTCCCACTCTTAGACCTCTCCTTGCCGCTTTCAGGAAGGGAAATGTCAAAGAAACTAGAACACCTGAGCCTCGCACAGCTGCCAGCGAATTCCGCTGGCAGTTCGCGGGTATCTTCCCAGCCCATCCTATCTGCTCCGGACCGCGGGTGACATTCCGATTTCCAACACCGCTCCGAGCTTGCTTTACCAGACACCCTCAAACGACTCGGAATGCGGTTCCGCAGATGTGATTGGCTGAAAGGGGACCTGCCGCGCGGCGCTCTGTAAAAGCGCCTGCTTCCTCCAAGGAGGTGGAGCTGAAGCTGGCAGGGCCAGGGCAGGGAGGCGTAATTAAATTAAAAAAAAAAAAAAAAAACTTGGAGGGAAGATGAATCGGATCACATTAATTCAAGGAGAGGTCAAAGGCCGGTACCTTTGTAACGCCGGCGAGAGTGAGACTTGCGGTCGCCCATTTCTATTGGGCGCGAAGAAACAGTAAATCGCGGAAGGGGGTGGGGGAGAGAAAAGGGAGCGCGAGGAAACTTGCGACGCATGAGAGGACTTGCAGTCGATGGACACGGAACTCGAATTACACTGAGCGGGCGGGGGAGAGGGCCCTCTGGGTCCTGCGATTGGCAGGCTGAGTCGGGCGGACGTGCGGTCACAACCAATGGGGAGGAAGGGAGGGACGCGGCGGGGGATGATGGTGTCGTGGATTGGCGGGCACAGGGCAGGGCGGGACGGCAGTGCGGGACTGAGATTGATCGACCGCGGGGGCTGCCGCGCAGAGATATCCGGGCCGCAGGCGGCTGCTCGCTAGGGTTGGGCTAGCCAATTGGAGGTCCACGCCCGCCGAGCCCACGCTGGCTGGGGCCGGGGTGCCGAAGCGCTCGGGACTCGTCTCAGCAGTCGCTCACGGTCTTTGTGTCTTCTCTTCCGCCCCTCTTTCCCTGCCTGCCGCCTCCGGCCGCCACGATGCCCCTGCGCCCCGCTGCTGCCGCCGCGGACTGGCTGCGCCGGCTGCGCGGTGCTTGCTGCGGCTGTGGTGGCGCCCCATCTGCTACACCGGCCTGAAGGAGGAAGAAGAGGAAGCGAAGCGCGCCCCCCGGCCCATGCCGCAGCCACGGGCCCAGACCCGCCACGGCGCCCGCGCCGCCGCCCTCGCCGGAGCCCACGAGACCTGCATGGACGGGCATGGGCTTGAGAGCAGCACCTTCCAGCGCCGCCGCTGCCGCCGCCGAGGTTGAGCAGCGCCGCCGCCCCGGGCTCTGCCCCCCGCCGCTGGAGCTGCTGCTGCTGCTGCTCAGCCTCGGGCTGCTCCACGCAGGTAGGACGGGAGCGCGCGAGGGGAGCCAGCCCCGGGGCGTAGGGCTTTGTTCCCAAACAGCCCCAGGTCTCGAAGGCGCTCGCCGGGGCGGAAGGGCGGCGTGGCGCAACGGGAAAGGCCTCCCGAGCCCCTGACACGCACCTCTGCCGGGCTCCGGGCCACAGTAATGCAGTCACCCACCCGGCGGCCGCCGGGCGCAGAGACAAGCCCTCTCCCCACCCTCCCCGCCTTCGGCTCGGACCGCTGACAAATCTCCCCTCCGACAGCCGCTTATCAAACATTTAGCGGGCGGGGGCCGCGCGCCCGAGACAAATGTTCCGGATGCTTTATTGCTCTCTGCGCTGGTGTTTACTGAAAGTCAGGCTCGGATCAGGTTTCCGCCGCCGCAGCCGCCTCGGAGGGAGACGAGGAGCCTTGTGCTGCTTTTCTGGAGTTGGGGGTGGCGGCGAGGCGAAGGAAGCACACCAGATGGAAAGATTTTCACCAGATTTTGCAAACCTGGGAGTTAATCTCGAAGTAACGTCAACTTTTTTGACCAGGGATTTCATTCGTTTTGGCAAAAGCTGTTTTTAATTCAGCGATCAGCCTCCCGGGAAAAGCTCGTGCTTTGTGACTAGCCGGGTGTCTTCGGGCTCCTTGAGGGGTTGACAGATAACCATGCTGCCTTCTGGAGGTCAGCGCTTCCCCAGCCTTGAGGAATATGTTCCTAGGGAAGTAAGCCTGCAAATGAGCCTTCTACCATGTGATACCTATTTTTCTTTTTAAAAAATCGTTTCATGAAAATCCAGGACGCTCTTCACGCTTATTTTTTTCTAGGAATTTGCCTAGACAAAGAATTTTTTTTAATACTAAGGTCGAAAGCGGCATTCTCTTTTAGTCTTGAGAACAAACAGAGCATTAAATAAGTTTCTTTTCCTTCGAGACTTTTTTGTCTTGTATATATGAGACACTTCACAACGTTCTGGTCTGGAGAATCCTGAACTTTGATGCCACCTAACTGTGCGGAGTAATTTTTACTTATTAAACCATACCCGCCATGCTAAAAATCAGGGAGGTCTTTTAAGTAATGGGGGGGAGGAAATGTGACATCTGAGAAGACTTAATTTACTTTGCGTAGCTTTGCATTATGATGTAATAGCTGCTTTTTAACACCGACAATTAGGGAAAAGACGGCTTAATAAAAAAAGTGTAATAGAAAGTTTTAGGGTGATTACGGCTTTCAATTAGTAACCTAAGAACCTTAGAAAATAGTGTCAGTCTGCATGTAGTTACGTGGAAAATTTTTCTTGACATGTTAAAAGATATATTCAGGAGTGTTTGTGCGAAAAATATGTGTCCATAATACCAAAATGTACGTTTCATGAAATGGAAATTGTGCTAGATGGGAGTCTGTCCCCCTTGGCTGCTTGGATATTTTTTCCCATAGTTGCCATAGGATCCTGTGACAGAATTGGAATGTGGTCCCTGAAGATTTCTTTGCTAGCCTGTGAAAGGCATACTAAGTTGGCTTAAAGGTTTAGAAAAGTAGGGTGTCTTAGTTCAAGAATTTGGAATGTGAAGCTCTCAGTATCTTCATGTGTCCTCATTTAAGTCACCATTAGATTCAACCCAACAATGTGGTGAGTGATTTCTATGGACAACTTGTTGGAGTGAAACGATTAATCCTGTTAAAGAAAAGAACGCTCCTTTTGAGAGATTTCTTTGAAGAGTGGTGCTATTTAAATGCCCGGGTTGTTTCTCAGAGAAGGGAGCCCAGCAAGAGTGCCAGTGATCTTTGCAGATGGACTACTATATGTTTTATGCCTGGATCCTTATCATCTGCCTCAGCACCCCATATGGCTCCACATTTCACTTAATTCAGCTTCAGAATACCTCATTTCTTTTATTATAAACTGGTGATTGTGCTGCAGATTCACACGTGTAGTCCTGGTGTTAAACTGTCTTGAATGGTGAGGTCTTTATGTCCGATTCATTAAAAAATGATGAAATGAAAGCTCTAGACCCACAAATGCTTTAGCATGTTCAGTAACTGGTATGAAAATAACTGTCACACTGATCACAGATGATCTGACCCAAAAATAGAGAAGTCTGTAACTGCAGAGTTTTAATTCTGCCCTTGGGGAATGAAAAGAGTATGAAAAGAGTACCTTTAGTTGCTTTATTTTATTTATTTTAGCCAACCTCTGCAATTCCTGAATGGAGATCCAATATGGGAGTTACTTGCTTACTCATACACTTCATGGCCTTCTTGGCTACATCCTTGAGATTGTTTCTGCTCCGCATTGTCTTGGCATTTTGACAGGAGGCTTACTTTACCGCCTATAACAGGCAAAGTGTGCGTTGTCATTATAAATTCATGAAGCCTGGATATTTCTGGGTGTATGCTACAAATTAGTCATTATATAGGAGCCCACAAGGAAGCTGAAAATGCTGACCCAATTGCACTTTCTATTTAGCCCTCTTCGCTGCCATCATCTCTGTAGCAGAAGGCTGTTTGAAGCCTTAGCCAAAGCAGAAGAACCCCGGGAGATCTGTTTGATTTGAGATTTCTTTAAGCAGTCAGCACCTACCTGCTATGAAAAAGGGAAAGGTTTAGGCCGGGCGCTGTGGCTCACGCCTGTAATCCCAGCACTTTGGGAGACTGAGGCGGGCGGATCACCTGAGGTAGAGAGTTCAAGACCTGCCTGACCAACATGGAGAAACCCTGTCTCTACTAAAAATACAAAATTAGCCGGGTGTGGTGGTGCATGCCTCTAATCCCAGCTACTGGGGAGGCTGAGGCAGGAGAATCGCTTGAACCTGGGAGGCGGAGGTTGCAGTGAGCCGAGATCGTGCCACTGCTCTCCAGCCTGGGCAACAAGAGCAAGACTCCGTCTCAAAAAAAAAAAGAAAAAGGAAAAGGTTTGGGGGGTTGCAAGGAAGGTATGAAAAGGGAGCTGGGAATCTAAATTCTACTTTTCTTTCCTTCTGAATGGTTCCATCTGCATTTCCATACTGTTCTTTTGATATTTTATGACTATTTGAAATAATTATAAAGAAACGTATGCTCGGATAGATTTTATAGACAATAAAAAGAACAAATAGGCACTGCAAGTTTAGCGGGAAGTTCTTGTGCTGTCATTTATCCGTAGTCTTAAGAGCTCTTCATTACTGAGATCTTGGCCCCTTATTTATTTTCTTGCTGTCTGTGTATCTGATTTTAAAAGAAAAAAAAATGCAATGGCTACTTAAGTCTTTTTTTCAGCCATCAAGTACTGTCATTACAGTTAGGAAATAAGAGGAGACATGACCTGTGATGGAAGAACAACAAGTTTTGAGGGAAGGCACCACATCCTGGCTTGATGCTAGCTGTTTTATGATTCTGCCGGAACAAGCCCTTTAATATCCCTTTGCCTTGGATTTTCCATCTGCAAAATGGCTTTAACGCCTTTTGGGGTTGTTTAGTTGGTTGATTTCTGTTTTGGTTTGATCTGGGTTCTAGTGAAAAGTAGCTGAAAATTATTTGATCTGCTTTGGAAAGAGAAATTCTGTAAATACTGGAGCTACTTTTGTCAGCTTTGGAATGAGCAAACATAAAATAGATTCCACACAAAGATGTTTTTGTAACTTTTTTTTGAAAGTATGATTTAATGATTGCAGTAAATCCATAGCTCCAACATATTAAAATGTTTTAACCTTTGACTCAGGTTAAAGTGAATACTAAGCGTAGACTATATAGTATTTTCCCCTTTTTGACCCAAACACACTTTCTCTCTAGCCCTCTTCCCTCCCATCATCTCTGTAGCAAAAGGCTGTTGGAAGCCTTAGCCAAAGCAGAAGAACCCAAGAAGATTTGAAATTTAAAATTTAAAATTTAAAATTGTGCAAATTTAAAAGTGGTGACAGAGTTGTCTTCAGAAGTTGTCTTCTCCCACCTATTTCTCCCAGCCAAAGCCATAAACAGAGCTTACAAGCTACTAAATTCAGATTTAAGAGCAGTTTACTAGTGAAAATGTTAAAATACCTTTCTAAGACAATATTAGGCTTAATTTTAAGTCTTTATCAGATGGAGTTCCCTAAATCTTGATATCATCCTAAAGTTTATTGCATCCACATCTTGAAATAATTATATATTTAATAATAATCTACTGGCCCTGAATTTTTTCCCCCATCCAGAATACAAATCCTAAGATATTTACTGTCTGGAAAAGATGCCAAAGTTCGTCTTAGAATAGCTTCCTCATTTCTCAGATGAGATCCCTCACACTTAAAGAGATGTCTCCATAGTTTGAAGACCTATAAAGGTTTTATGTAACACAAATATGTGTTACAGTTCATTTATATAAAATTTGCAGTTGATGATAAAGAACAGTGTCTCTTTTCACTAAGTCTGTTGTTTCCATTTTATGGAACAGAATATTATTTGGGGGCACACAACTGACCTAGTATTAGTAGTTCTTGTGCTTTTTGTGCTTTAGGAGATTTTATAAATTTTTGTTTGAGAAACTAGTGGTAAAAAGCATCATTTGGAAATTGATTTTTTTAAAACTAATAGGGCAGTGATACTTTGGTTTTTCATAATGTTTATATGAATTGTTTTTATTTAGTGTGCTTTTACTTGTGATCTGCTTGGGAGCTAGGATCCTAGGGTAACGGAGATAGACGGTAAGGAAAAAGTAAATATATAGCTTGGTCAAGTGAATCTTGTTTTTTTTTTTCTTAGAGCATTTACATTTTGTAGAAATTAGGAAATTGTGTCAGTTTATTGACAGTTTCTTGGTAAACATGCCTCAGAAGTAGAATGACAGTACCTGGATTTTTTTTTTTTTTCTTATTCTGTAGCCATACAGGTAAATCAAGTAAAGGTGTTTTAACTAAGTATACTATAATTTAGGATTTTACACCTTCCTGAGGTGGGGAGGTTTTAACCATGGTTTTGTGCCTAGTGCTGCTTTTCTAATGCTTTCTGAAGGAAGTTATGCAATTTTGGAAAATCAAAACAATGTTCATGTTTTTGGTGTAACCTTAGAGTAATCTTTTTCAAAACCTATAAACAAATAGCAACATTGATAAAATATTTTATTTACTATTCCCTTGTAATCTCAACCTGTGATCACTGGACTAGACTCATGTTCACTCACAGTGGCTCATGCTTTAAAGTTTTAAGTTAACTAATTGCATGCAGTTTTTCTTCCAGTGGCTTAGTTTGAGAAAGACACAGGAACACAATGAAACCCTGTATCTGAAGGCTGCTTAAAATAGGAGTACAGTGTATAAAATAGAACAAACAGTTCCCAAAGAACAATGTGATTTTCTCATGTAGCTCAGGAAGTTATGAAGAGTTTGCAAATGTTTGGTCTTATCTTCTTTCCCATAGGTGACTGCCAACAGCCAGCCCAATGTCGAATCCAGAAATGTACCACGGACTTCGTGTCCCTGACTTCTCACCTGAACTCTGCCGTTGACGGCTTTGACTCTGAGTTTTGCAAGGCCTTGCGTGCCTATGCTGGCTGCACCCAGCGAACTTCAAAAGCTTGCCGTGGCAACCTGGTATACCATTCTGCCGTGTTGGGTATCAGTGACCTCATGAGCCAGAGGAATTGTTCCAAGGATGGACCCACATCCTCTACCAACCCCGAAGTGACCCATGATCCTTGCAACTATCACAGCCATGCTGGAGCCAGGGAACACAGGAGAGGGGACCAGAACCCTCCCAGTTACCTTTTTTGTGGCTTGTTTGGAGATCCTCACCTCAGAACTTTCAAGGATCACTTCCAAACATGCAAAGTAGAAGGGGCCTGGCCACTCATAGATAATAATTATCTTTCAGTTCAAGTGACAAACGTACCTGTGGTCCCTGGATCCAGTGCTACTGCTACAAATAAGGCAAGTATACCTTCTTTTTTCCCTCTCCCTACTCAACTTTCAGATGTTTGATTCTTCAGATGACTTTTGAAATGTGCTATAAAGGGCCTAGTTTAAAAGGAACTTCTTTTTGAAAAGCAATTAACAGTTGATAAAGGGTTAAATAAAAATTATTTAGTAAGGAATTTCTCATTGGAATGTAAGCATGGTTCTAATTTTAAATAGACAGTGATATAAATAAAAAGTAAACAGTGAAATTGAGTTCTCCAGGGAAAAGGCAGACCTGTTTAATAAAAAAAGGATGCTTTTTTCAGTGATGTCTTTTTTTGAGTGCATATGTGTGTGACTCTTGAAGAAATCCATGTTCAGATTTATCAGATGATTGAAGTGGGTGCTCTGAATAAAGAAAGCTGTGAGGCCTGAGGCAGTGACCTATCAGGAAACATATTTTATTGGAGATTTGGAAGCTATAGTAAAACATAATGGCAATAAGCCAACTTCCCAGTGGTAAACCCACAATGGTGGTTTAGTTACTAACCTCTTGATGACCGAGGAGGTTAATAATTGGATATTGCGGAGCAGCAACATGTAACCTGTGTGTAATCTCAGGGCCTCAGGTTAACAGTTTCAGTCAGAAGCTAAGAGAAACACTGACAAAATTTAGCTTACCATGACTAGCTGCCAGTTTATGTGGTCTGTGTTCATTTGTTTTAAAGAAACTAATACTGTACAGAGATCTTTGAAACCAACTTTAAGGCACCAGTGTTTAATGCAAGCAGGTAGAGAGGACCTATGAACTGGCTTTCCAATTGGCAGTCAGTGCTAATTCAGCCGTTAGTAAGTAAAGTCACTTTTCCACTAAAATAGTGTCCCAACTAACCACCTCCTTCCGTGTCTTTTCCAACCACAAAACCACACACATAGACCATCTCATCTTGCTTTATTTCTTGCATTTATTGTATCCAAAAAAATTGGCTTAGTTTTTTAATGTAATTACAAGACTCAAGCTTTTGAAATACTTATGACTGTTCTCTTGATTCCAGGACGCCCTCCCCGCATCTAAACATGTGTGGCATACTTTTTAAATAAATTAAAGTTATTTTACTTGGCATTTTGTGGAGGGAATTTTACACCTCAGGAGATATCTGCAGACACCCTGGGGTGTCACAAATTTAAGACTAGAAGTCATTGCCCTAAACAAAGACGACTGTTACACTGGTCTAGACATCTTAGGGGAACTCCAAAATGTTTATACTTCAACTCTCAGTAAAAGCTCAAGCTTGTCTTTTGCCTTACCAAATTCCATATCTCAAAATAAACTTTTCTCCCTCTGGTTTTTGTATGTACGCAAATCATTTTTTTATAAATATCTCAGAATATGTATTTGCTATAAGTTATATATAAAGTTATAGAATTATGAAGTTATAAGAGAAACGATGGCCCCAAATCCATCATTACTGCAGAGTCATATGGCACATAAAAGCTGGGAATAGTCTTTGGGTAACTGAAAGAAGGCAGTCCATTGAGAATGGAAAAAGTCATCAATTGTGCAAATAATTGAGGATTTGGCAGAGTAACCTTCAAACAAAACTATAGAGATTAATCAGAGCTTGTACATGGGGAAATACTGGTTCTCTTCACAAGAAGCAGTATTCAGATTTTATTCTTCGTGCCTTCCATCCAGTCATGTCACTTCTGTTATTCAGTCTTTCAGAATTCTCTTGTTACTGATTATGGTGAAAATATGTGGGGGATAACCTTATGAATATTGCTATATATATGGAACAGTTTATGCTGAAGTATTTAAGATCATTTTATTTCAGTTGAATTCTTTTGTAATTTTTAGCAAATAAATAAAAAGGACAATCTTGTTTTCTCCCTCAGTTTGGAATAAGGATTAAAGGTTTTACCCATTCAAAAAAAGTTGGAGAAAGTGGTCCTCTGACATAAATTCAAGTAGATGATGAGAATGCTTGGTCTTTAATTGCACTATTGGGAAGTATTTTCCCACACCTGGTGATCATGCTGTTCAGCAGCAAACTATTCTGTAGCTTCATTTGACGACCTCTAGGAGTTGGGTTTGGTTCCCCATCCCCCTTCTCTTTGTAACTCTCTCCAAAGCCCCATAAGCATCTGGAAGTTTGCTCTTGAAGACCTGTCTCAATACTAGTATGACGTGTGCTGGTGAAACCAAAGAAAGGCCTAAATCTTGCAATACGATTTCCTTTTACCCAGCCAGGACCAAAATAAAACCTTTAAAAACCTTAAGCACAAAAAAGTGGTGGTAATAAAAATAAAAACAATAAGAGGCATAAAGTGCTTATAAAATAAGTTCTAAACAAGATCTGAAATTTTCCCTTAATGTCTACCACCATACTTTCTTTAAAAAATCTTCTGGAACATTTTTTCATGGGAATCCCAGCTTTACTGAGAATTTAAGCAAGTGCATAGACCAGTTGTTGGGTAACCTAGTACTGTGCCTTGTAGATACCAGATCATCCTTGTGTGGTCAAGCATTTTTAATAACCCACATGCTCATTGCCGCTAGATTGAAAGACTGATGATGTCATTGGCTAGCTGGCCAGCTGTGATACTGAAATTTTCGGAAACATCCATTCATTTCGCTCCCTTTAACACTGCACTGAAGCACTAGACCCCAGGGTATTTTTTTCAATGAGGCTGTTAAGACAGCTTCTCAGTCCTGGGAACCTGGCCTCTTGGAGCAAGCCATCTTCAAGCCCAACTTTGTGAGCTCTGCCTGTTCCTGGGTACCCCCCTTTTCCTTATCACAAAAAGACAAAGTGGGGAAAAAATCTAAACACCATAAAATAAAATGAAGTCACCCGGGGCCATATATTAGCTAAGCCTTTTCTTTTTTTCTACATGGCAAGCAGTGAGTTCAAGGCAGACAGGCCTGCGGTGCTTAGTGATGTTGCCTCATCTCCCCTGGTCTGCTGTTTTCTTCCCCACCGTGGCCCTCTCCTCCCCTTCCTTGGGAAAGGTAGGGCTTGTTTTCCCATTGGTCATGGTGTGCACAGGTATGCTTTCTCAAGGCCTCTGTGTTTTTAGTTTTGCCCTCTGCCTGCCTCCCTCTCTTTGGAGGAGCCTGTGCCAGTTGGCTACCTTGCCAGGTAGATGTGTTTCTGAAGGGGAAGCCAGGGCTGGTTTTTCATCTCTCCATCCCGGGGGCTGCAGGGGTGTCTGGCACACACACATAGCTCGGCTGACATCCACATCAGCTCTGGGCCATCTTCCCCACCTTTGGCTGTGAGAGGCGGCTACAGGCATGTAGGCACTCAGAATGAGATGAGAGGGACAGGCTCTGAACTGGCAGAGTTAGCTACACTGAGAAGAAAGGCAGGTTTTGTTTTGCAGGAGGAAGTAGCCCACCCTTCACAGGCTCCAGAGAGGGCACATGTCAGTAGTTGTCCTGTGCCTCATACACTCAAGAGAAACCAGATGATCTGTTTTGAGGATGCTTGACTTCTTCCATGTTATTTTTGCCAACCTCTCAGTCTCAACTCTTGTTTCATTCATTCTATGGATCTTTGTATCTCTGTTTAAGTGGGTTCAATAAGAATCTGTATATGCCATGATCACAGAAGGTGATTGGGGAATACATTTTTTTATGAAAGATTCTGCACTTTGCAAATGTATTCCCAATAGCATATATTAAAATTACCAGTCTCCAGGGAATTCAGAAGTATTCCTTTTTCAAAAACAATTCAGAAATTCATTTATTATTAAGTTGCATACCTAAACAAACAATGAAAATGTTTTTAGTAATTATTTTTGTACAAGTAGTTTGAATGCCTTCACTTTATTTTTCCTTTTGTTTTAATGTGTTTGCATCCTTTTTCACCACTCTTGCTTTCTTATTCTATCCTTCCACCTCAGTAACACAAAATAAAAAGTAGGAGTGGAGACTGGGGATGACAACAGGTCCTGTTGCAGATCTTCTGCTACACATTTTACTGTGCCTCACCTTTGAGTGAGAGAAGGTGGTTTACCTTAAGGCGTCTGAATTTGGGAAAGGGCTGTGCTCATTGTACTTGACCAAGCCAGATGGCTGTTAGGTAGATGGGCAGATGCTCTGAGGTGCCTGTCTTGTACGTTTTTGGTGCTGCCAACGGCCACCAGCTCCTGGCAATCCTATGGGCAGCACTCATCACCTGTCCAAAGCATAGTAGCATACCCATCATGCATTATGGATAGTCTAAATTCCATACTTACCCCTGAATTTCAAATTCTGTAGCTACTTTCTTGGGAGTTCTTGAAAATTTCCAATGGTTGAAGATACTAGAGATGTAGAAAGACTTAGTTTGGTTTGCTCTTGGTTAATGTCTTCTTCAAACTTTATAACCCACAGTTTTCCATTGTAAGAAACACCATTACCTTGTAGGCTCCTAGAGCATGAGGTAGGTCTACTGCTTTCTAGTGCCCCTTAGCAGGTAGTTATTGTTCTACAACAGCATGTGGGCATGTAAACCAGTGTTCTGGGTCATTCTTTGTTGGTTACAAAATCAGAACCAGACATGCCTGCATTGCAACAGCTTTCAGTTGTCATTTTAAGTATATCTCTGCATAAGGTTTGGAAATCTGTCCTCTGTTGACCCCAGACCTAGTACATTTATTGTAGCTAAGTTTTTGCAACCCATTATGTTTTTAGCATCTTTATGGAAACCATGTGAGCTACATAGTGTTTATCATTATTTTTCTGAACTAAGGGATATGGTTATTCCATTGATAGGTTCTGTGTTTTGAATCTATGGACACTGTTCTTGCATGCAGTGTTATAAAGAGGGGGACGCATGGTATTTGTGGGGGAAAAATAGACCATTTTCCCTCCACAAGGAAACTACAACTCTCTTGCTGATACATTGTAACTAATTCTTATAATCTGAGATTGCTCTTTATTTTTGTTACAATTATGTTGTTGCATAGGTGATTCTTGGCATCTCTTTGAGATTTGCTCCTCATTGTGACCCTTCTTGCTTTATGAAGATGCTAAGAAGTTCTGACTGGTTGAGGCATATTGGGAACAGATGGGAAGGGATTTTGCAGTTACAGCTCCCTGCTTAATGTAATTGTTTCCCTGATAATCATTCTCTGATAAATGTATGGTTAATTTGGTGCTGCATTTGAAACAGAAGGTACTAAAGGGCCCACTGTGGGAGATGTAGAGGTGAATGCAGCCTTTGCCTCAATCTAAGCACATAACTAAAATTTGCAGCAGTTGGTGGGAAAGCATGGGGTTTGTGTGTAAACCCAGCATTTTCAGGGTTCTTTTCACATTGACAAGCTGGTTCCAATTGATGTTATTCATTTAGCAAGTTGGCAGGGGTGTCAAGAAGAGCCAGAAGAGTGGGCTGCTACAAAGGTCCGTCCCACGCTAACACCCCTCCTTGCCAAATCATTGTCTTTACTCCTGGGATTTGGCACAGTCTCTTTCCACCTCCCACAGTAAGAATGCTAACCTGCGTCTGTATTTCCTCATCTGCATACAACCTAGCAGGGCCTAGAACCCTGGCTCCCACTTTTGAAAGGCTGCTGATCTTTGATGTTATACCAAAAAGCTTTCTATAATTTTATTGTCACAGTCATCAGTTCTTAATTAAATTCGTTTTCCAGAGCCTCATCTCATCTTTAAAATTCTCATAAAAGCATATGTTAACTATTTTTACTCTCCCTGAATTTTTTTTATTATAGAAACAATATTTGAAACATTAAAAGCCGGGTTTTCAAAAAGAGCAGAAATCAGCTGTAGTTCCAGGCGGCAGTCTTCTTATTTGTCCTTTTCTATTTACCACGCAGCTCTTGTGCATACTGGATTATAAGATCTTAGGCCCAGGAAGTACTCAGCTTTGCTTTATATCATTTCAGTAAATTGCCTGGAGGTGAAAAGGTTTCCAAGTGGATGTGGGGAAAACAAGCAGAGAAAAATGGGGAAATCGCTAGCTGTGTAATGAACCTATGTCTGAAAAATCATTTTGTAAGATAAATGAGCTACCTGTTTATTCTTTATGCTATACTTTTCGAAGAAGATATGCCTTTATTTCATTCATACACATTAAAAATTCTGGGTAATGAGTCTTTTACCATCTTTCTAATCTCCCTGACTGTGCCACTCCCTCTGTCCCAGATGTGGTTTGGAAGGAGGAAGAGACCTTCAGAACGCCCCCCATTTGTAAGTGAAATTAACCCAGCGCCTGTCCCTGTGTGAGCCAGGCAAGATTCCGTGAGGGTGCTATGGGGCTCTGCTGCTTTAAAACAAATCCACACTCTTCCATAGTTTAAACCAGAGGCATGAGGCCAAGTCTGATACACAGCTGAGAGTTAGAACTTGTTTTTCTGTCACATTTCCAAATGTCTCTCTGCCTGGTTAAATTTTCTTTGAGTCAACATTTTGAGGGGAAGGGGCGAGAAGGAAACATTGGATGGTTGGTCCTTTTTTTGTTGGCTTCGATTAATGCTAACCAGTTTCTGCTCATGTGGAATGTGGCATGTAAAAAGTTACCTACAGTGTTGAACAATGAAAACTGCTACCTTACCCATTTTGTTTTTATTTCTTTTGACTGCAGTAGAACTTGCTCTTCCACTGTTTCAAATTTTGTGTTCTTGTGGGTGGGGTAACTTAAGGACTTTTCATACTGACAAGGAAGCTGGCCAACTTGTCAATAAGTGATAACTTAAAAGAAAAGCTAACATACATCTAAGTTACAGACTTCAACTGGACAGCCTTGCAGTGAAATCACAGTGCTATTGGGTCTAGAAAGAAGTTTAGATGAAACTGGTTCTATGGAGAGAGAAGTTTTTTATGCCCCAGTTAACTGGTTACTTTAAGAGTTGGAGCCAAAAGAACATGGGGTTCTTTCATGTTGGGACATAGCATGTATACTGTGAATAGGATGATATGACACCATCTAAAACTCACTTCTCATCTGCTCTGCATGTGCTCCTGAAATGGAGGTCAGTTTCCATTTAAGACATGTGTGTGCATGCACAGATGTACATGCATGTGCTTTTACATGGTATTGAGGTCTTCCCCTCACCCTACCCAAGGAAAATGCAGACATAAAGATACTGTTTTGTAGGATTTCGGTTAACTGACTTCTTGAAATGCATAGTAACCACTTCTAACCACTTCATTCCTGAGTTCTCATGGGCCTTTTCTTTTTCAGAGTGTGTGTATTGTGAAGATCTTCAAGCCCTTTTACTTTTTTTGCTCACCTCCCAAAGCTGAAAAATGATCAAAGAGGCTGTGGTTTTCTAATCCCATCGGTTTGGAGAACAGCTGTGCTGAACCTAGGCCCAGAGCAGAGCCTGGGGTCTGTAGTCCTGCCACCTCTCTCTACCAGGAGGGGGAATGCCTGAAGGCAAGACCTGCTAGGACAGATTCGGCTGAGAGTTACTGCCACCAGCCCTGGCTCTCACCTTTCAAAATATTTTTAGCCTCTAGTCTGAAGCAAGGTGGCAGCCTAGGCCTGTAATGCTGTCCACACAGGCCTGACTTCATATCTGGGCATATAGTGAGTTCCTACACTTGCTGGCCTCATCACAATGTGGAGTCCGAACACAACACACAAGCTGAGGGAAAGGTTCCATTTGGAGTTTTTGGAGTGACCAAGACTTACAGGACAAAGGCCTTCCCTCATGCTCACCCTAGCATTGCTCTGGTCTGTACAAGGGAAGTAGGCCAATTTGCCTGTCTCTGTGCCTATTTATGCTTCCAGCATTCATTGTCTTAATTGTACAGAAATTACTCTTGGGAAGCAGCATTTTTGTGCCTGTTCCTTTCATGTGTCTTCTGGGCCAGCTTCCCTTTCATTCTCTTTTTAGCCACTGAGCTTGATGCTGCTTCTCTAGACCACCCTAGCTGCCTTCAGCTCTGGGTGTCCTTCCCCTCTGGTTTGGTTTCTTCATTCTCTATCTGCTACCAAGTACCCCTTCAGCAGCCAAGGCAGCCCGTGTTTCTGCATGTATTTATTACCTAGGGCAACACTGAAGAATAAGTTTGGTCCATTCCATTTCTCTGGATCCTGTAAGTGCTCCAAGCTCTGTGGAAAGAGACATGAGGATAGAGAAACTCTTTTTAAGGTAGCTGATTTTTTAGTCTCATTCAAGCCCTAAAAGGAGTCCACAGTATGAGTTTTAATCTGCCACTCACCTCGTAAACACAGGTACTGTCTTACTGTTAGTATCTTGTCCTAGTCCAATAAAATTGTTTAACAAAATGTATTTTTGTGGATCTTAAGATGAGCTGCCTGTAGATATTTGTTTTACAAGATATTTGATACGTAGGCTGAGTGGTGATTGTAAAATTACATCCCAGTTCATTGAGTTCATAGCTTCCTAACAGTTTTTTTCATAATTTTTAAAGCAAAATTATCAATGACATCAAATATTTTCTCGTCCAGTATTTTTTTCTTAAATATGGCATACATAAAAACTCTCCTGGGTTTTGCATGAAATTGTTCAGAAAGAGTTATTGTAAATCAATATACCTCTTTTCCCCCCTCGAGAGGGAGACAGAGTTCTCCCCACTTTTTATGTAACCAGGGGACAGTTGCCACCCTGCGTGGACAGAGTACCTTTGCTCCGGCCAAGATCCACACTTCAGAATTACGCTGGCGGGTAGGGAGGAGTGGGACCAGGGAAGACACTTGAAGGAAGGTGCTTTCAAAGGCCTCTACTTCCTTTAGGTGCTTCAGAGCATCCTAGTCTCTGACTTCGTAACATTTAGAAAAATCGACCCTTGGAAGTAAAATTTGGGTTTTTTAGGAATGGAGAGAGAGCATGTATATTTTTTTCTCCTTTGAAGCATGTGCTCTTGTTGGAATGGTTTCTTTTTTGTTCACTGGGGAAGACTGTAGAGGCTGCATGCTGTTACCATGTGTTAAGAGTAAAAGGGGCTGTGAGCACCATGGGCTTATTCTCCCTTAGAGTCTTCTATTTTTCAACCTATCATTGCACCCAGAGGATATGGCAAAGTAGACACATCAGCTAATTATATGAAATAAAATTCATCGACTTCTTTGACACAGCAGAATTTTAACCAGGTGCATATCAAAATTATGTTTCCATGTGTTTCAAGCTAGTTTCTGTGCCTCTTCAGTTTAGTTTACTGACCAATCTAGAGTCCAGAGATGAGAGCTCCTAAAGTCTGGCTTTCATGTTTTGAGGATTCCAGAAAAGTCCTACACTCACAGTGCCAAATGGCCTGATTAAACACAGATAAATGTTTCTTCCAAAATATATTACGCACAAGTAGTCAAGGTGCACAGCCATTTGAGAAGTCTGCTGTTTTAAAACCTGTTTGTGGTATTTTGCAAGGCTGCTGTGCTTTGGATAGATACCTGTGTATCTTTTGGCGAGGCAGTACCTGTGTATTTCCCTCTTTGTTGGCTACCTCATTTTCATTTAATATGTTTTTTTTTTGTCTCCTGGTGGAAAGGAGAGGCAGGTGCCTCTTAAAATTATTTCACAGCAAACCTTCGTAAGTTCTTGTTGCCTATTTCGTGTAGAAAGGTTGATTTGTAGCTGCTGTCTTTCTCTTCCTAATAAACCTTGTGGGTGGTGAAGATCTAGGAGAGTGAAACATTAAAAATGAATGAAGAGAACTGGAGTAGTTTGTCTAACATGGGGGTTGAGAGGGGCTGGGTGGAGGAGGTTTAACAAAAGGCATTGATGTTTTAAATGCACAGAAATGCCATCTATCAATAATAAATGGTGTGGCATAGAACAGATGTGCCAGATTGAGTTATGACAGCATATAGATTAGTTCATAGAGGGGAAAAGTAAGTAGCATAGCTAGCATTTTTAAATTATCTGTGAGCTTTTGATATACAATTTTATGTATTCAGTTTTTATTTTCTAGTGGCTGCTAGCTGGAAATATTAAAAGTTTGGTGTTTTTTAAAATTCCGATTAAATTGTGCATGTTTCTAAAGTAAGAATTAAGAATGAATAAATTTTGCTTTTCTGAAGAGGAAGACAGTCTGAAATGAATTTCTTGCCCTTCATTGGCTGAGTACTTGCCTTTTAAAAGCTCATGTTGTAATTGTTATGAGGAATGAAATTGCATTATAAAACTTAAGTCATGTGAAACTATTACCCAGTGTTTTCTAAATTTACATTGATTATATCTCTAAGTACCTGTTCAGTGCATATTTAAACTACAAGGGACTACTCAGGAAACCCACTCATGCTTTACAATCAATTCATCACCCTCAGCATTTTGATTCAAGGGATAATTCTACACATATGCTCTGTGTGAGAATTACCTTGCTCGGTTGGGAAACAACAAGAGAAATATCCACTTGTCTCAGAGCAAATCACTACTAGTAAATTGGAAAGACAAATCTTTTAGGTTAACTAGGATATTTTGTAGGTGTAGATACTAGAGCAGAAAACAAGTTTTAAGCTTCTAGATAGGTAGGAGTTATTGTTAATGTCACTGGCATAGCAGAGGACAATACTGTGGGAGGTTTGAAATGAATCCTGAGTTCCTGAGTTGGAATTGGTGTGCTTAATGAAAAAAACAGCCTTGGTGAGACATATGGAACCATTCCACTCATCTCAATATGGACCCTTGCTTGCTTTTTGGAAACTTGTTTGGAATCGGTTATCTTTGCTTTGTTGGCCCAACACAAGTAAATCCTCTTTGTTTTTCCTAAGGTGAACAAAAAAGTAGTTCTTGCAGATAATATCAAGTTGGTTTAAATTTTAGGTTTGTTAGACTAGAAAGACAAATTATTTAGCTGTTATTGAAGAGTTTAATCTTTGAGTAGATGTTACAGGTGAAAATGAGCATAGTGATTATATAAAAAGTCTATTACTCTTATTTTAGCCATCTGTATTGTTAACTTTCAACTTTTTCAGGTGCAAAATTTTCTTGACTCAGTCTTGTCATCTCCAAGGGATCCCAGCATGCCTTAAAAAAACACCTGTCAACGGATTTTAGAGCCACCAAATAAATCTATTTTATGGTCTTGTTAGATATCTAGCTCAAAACCCCCATTCACTCTGAAAGGTCCTATGGTTGGATGCACAACAAATTTCCTGAAATCATCTCTGATGCACCTCCTTTGGGTTGTTAAGAAGGTGTTGAAATGTGAGAAGGCTGGTAGTGAAATCAAGTTGTGGCTCAGGGTAATTAGGAAGGGAGAAAACCCAGCATTTTCATAGTACATTGTCTGGCTTTTAGTTGCAGCTGCAAACAACGGATATGAATTTAACCGGTTGCTACAGTGCAGCTGGTTCAGATCTGGCTTTATAACTGGCTGAAGTAAAATGAAATGGCTGGAAAATTCCAGTCAAGTAACACCAGTGGGAACATGTGGAATTAAATAGTGTGAGCAAATGCTGGCTGAGTTGGAGAAAAACTTCAGACATAAACTTGAGGGTGGTGGTGAGGACCTCGGGCGGGCAGGGTGGGGGTGGCATTTTCTGGTCTTTTTCACAAGGGTCTGTTGTTTCGATTAGTTTCCTTGCAGGAGGTAGAAGGTTTCCTCCATCCCGAGTAATTCATAGAGTGTTTGGCTTGTCTACCTTCCTCCTGAATGAAGTCACCTGATACTTTTTGTTTTTTTCAAGAAGGAAGAGAGAACCCTGTTGCTTCAGTTACTAGCAATGATACAATTCTCAAAATGTGGTCTTTTTTTATTTCTTTGAAATAGTTTCTCCATGTTGTGTGACACAGCAGCCCCTGTCTTATCATAGTTATCTTCCCTCCACCACCTGTACCAGAGATGTTGGATATGTTGGAAGTGAAGGTGTGCAAGGTTTTTAACTAACTGTTCTAATTAAAGGATTCTGCAGGAAAGAACATGGGTTTACAAAAGAGAGGCTTTTGTATTAGTAATTTTTTTCTTTGATGAATTTATGTGCTTAGTTTGGAGAATCGAGAGTTGGCTGGGAAAAGATTTCTGAGGAGTTAAGGGACTCTGGTGCTGTTTGGGAAAACATTTGCTGTAACTAGGTTTAGGGTATTCAGTCTCTGCCAGTGCTTAGGAGCTATATTTGCCAGGTGATTTCCCTGTCACAGGGATTAGCCAGCGATGTGAAACATTTGATTAAGGGACTAATAGAAATCTTTCCTGGGGTACATGAGTGGTGGCTGTTACTGGGGTGCCCCCTCCTCAACTCTTTCTCTGTATTTCGAGTAAGTTTGTAGTGGTGAGTCATGGGATACAGTTTTTTAATCCTATGAAGAATCTTGATAGGAAGCAAAGTTCTGTTAGGTATATTGTTAATTAAGGCCCTTAAAGTTTCTGCATAATAACTCAGAAACTAACCTTTTTCTTAGAACTGTGCCATGACTCATCCACTTTGGAAGGAGACAAGATATAAATTATCAATAAAAATTGCCCATTATCTGGCCTGGCACAGTGGCCTCATGCCTGTAATCCCAGCACTTTGGGAGATGATGGTGGGAGGATCGCTTGAGGCCAGGAGTTCAAGACCAGCCTGGGCAACGTAGTGAGGAACCCCCGACCTCTGCCGTCCCCCCCGCCCCCTCCAACCCACTCACTTCAAAGTTTTTTAAGTCAGCCAGGCATGGTGGTATATGCCCTTAGTCCTGTGTACTCAGGAGGCTGAAGTGGGAAAGTCCTTTGAGCCCAGGAGTTGAATGTTGCAGTGAGCTATGAATGTGCCACCGCACTCTAGCCTGGGCAAGAGAGCAGACCCCGTCAAAAAGCCGATATTCTGATAGCAACACTGCTCACTCGCTCGCTCCTTCTCTTAGGAAAGTAAAAAAGTTTTGTCTTGATGCACGTTCCCTGGATTTATGTTAAACTTTCATTCTAAATATATAGGACTTTAAAAAATATTTTCTGAAAGTGATATCATCCATTTTTGATGTGCAAGCAGTTGGGTCCATTTTGGAGATTCCGCCTTAAGCCATTCAGCTTCAAAATGGCGGGGAGCTCTTGCTACAGAGGGTTGCCCCGTTCTGCTTCCTTCCCATTCTGTTAAACATTGTACATGCTCCTTCCCACAGATCACTATTATCTTCAAAGCCCACCATGAGTGTACAGATCAGAAAGTCTACCAAGCTGTGACAGATGACCTGCCGGCCGCCTTTGTGGATGGCACCACCAGTGGTGGGGACGGTGATGCCAAGAGCCTGCGTATCGTGGAGAGGGAGAGTGGCTACTATGTGGAGATGCACGCCCGCTATATAGGGACCACAGTGTTTGTGCGGCAGGTGGGTCGCTACCTGACCCTTGCCATCCGTATGCCTGAAGACCTGGCCATGTCCTACGAGGAGAGCCAGGACCTGCAGCTGTGCTTGAACGGCTGCCCCCTGAGTGAACGCATCGATGATGGGCAGGGCCAGGTGTCTGCCATCCTGGGACACAGCCTGCCTCGCACCTCCTTGGTGCAGGCCTGGCCTGGCTACACACTGGAGACTGCCAACACTCAATGCCATGAGAAGATGCCAGTGAAGGACATCTATTTCCAGTCCTGTGTTTTTGACCTGCTCACCACTGGTGATGCCAACTTTACTGCCGCAGCCCACAGTGCCTTGGAGGACGTGGAGGCCCTGCACCCAAGGAAGGAACGCTGGCACATTTTTCCCAGCAGTGGCAATGGGACTCCCCGTGGAAGCAGTGATTTGTCTGTCAGTCTAGGACTCACATGCTTGATCCTTATCGTGTTTTTGTAGGGGTTGTCTTTTGTTTTGGTTTTTTATTTTTTGTCTATAACAAAATTTTAAAATATATATTGTCATAATATATTGAGTAAAAGAGTATATATGTATATACCATGTACATGACAGGACATTTGTCCTGGGACACCCACCAGATTGTATATACTGTGTTTGGCTGTTTTCACATATGTTGGATGTAGTGTTCTTTGATTGTATCAATTTTGTTTTGCAGTTCTGTGAAATGTTTTATAATGTCCCTGTCCAGGGACCTGTTAGAAAGCACTTTATTTTTTATATATTAAATATTTATGTGTGTGCTTGGTTGATATGTATAGTACATATACACAGACACCCATATGCAGCGTTTCCTTTGAAGGTGACCAGTTGTTTGTAGCTATTCTTGCCTGTACCCTCCTGCCCTTTCCTATTGCTACTGATTTGCCACAGTGTGCAGCTTTTACTCGCCACCTTCCGGTGGAGCTGCCTCGTTCCTTTGAACTATGCCCTCACCCTTCTGCCCTCACTTGATTTGAAAGGGTCGTTAACTCTCCCTTACAGGTGCTTTGACTCTTAAACACTGATCTTAAGAAGCTTTCTTCATCTAACAGCTGTTACTTTTTCAGAAGGGGGGTATTATTGGTATTCTGATTACTCTCAATTCTAATTGTTATATATTTGAGCCCATACAGTGTATTAGGTTGAACCATAGAAACTGGTATTCTTGTAGGTCAAAAGGGTCTAGTGATGGAAGTTTCGTAGATAAGTACCAGGCATCTCAGTAACTCCTAGACTTTTTCTCATCCTATGCCCCTTTTTAAATTGTCAGTTTTCCCTCTGACTCTTCTGTGTTAAAACATGAAACTACAAATTTAGTAATTATCATGCCTTGCTCTTTTTAATCTACATGACTGATGCAAGCCCCTCTTCTTAACCTTTTCTTGGCTTTGAGCCCAGAAACACACAGCTCTCCCTGTCTCCACCTCCAGTAAACCCTCCTCAGCCTCACCTTACGATTCCAAAGAACTGGGGTTGGTTAGGTTCTTTGTCTAATGTGGAGGCCCAGATCCCATCACAAAGTTTTTCATTCTTCCTTGTCCACCATGATCTTCATCACAGTCTTTGATATGTCTGCATGCGAAGTGGAACAGAGTGGGGCGGCAATGATACAAAAGCTTCCTTGGCCTCACTTGGTGTGCGGCCACTTCGGCACTGCTTAATCCAGATATTCTTGTTAACTAAGCATTGTGCTTCGCAGGTGGTCTGAAGTCAGGTACTCTCTCAACACCTGTAGTTGAATATGATTTAGTCAGTTGCTCATTGTAACTTGGAGAAATTCCTATAAAGTAAGATCTCTCCTTGCCTCTTCCATTCCATTGTTGGCACCCCCTTGCAAAAGGAAAAGAACAGCAAAAGGCAGGAGCAGTAATCTGAGAGTTAACTCCAGGATAGGTAGGTTTCTATTGTTATATCTAGATGTAAATCTTTGGTTCCAAGAAGAAGTGATAGAGTTTGTGCTTATAATTTATTGATAAGTTTACATAAACAGAAATAAAAGGTACTAACTTTAAGTGCTGTAGTAGTTTAGGCCAAGATTATGCTTAGTTTTAGTTCTCCAGGTAGTTACTTTTGCCATGTCCTAGTGATCAGTGACACTGCCAGAGGCCCATACCGGCAGGAGAAAGAGGACGTCATTTTGTAAAGTTTAACTTCTTAGTGAACTGATGTGCCACCCAGTTACAGAGTGGAGTTGTGAATTCATGTAGAGGTGGCAAACCTCTACCTTGTGTTTATAAGAGAATAATCTTGGGCAGTCTGGGAAAATAAGGAAGGCATCTGCTTCTTACTCATGGAGATTCAACTATAGAGAGTTGAAACCTAAACCCGCCTTCCTTTTATAGAAGCTGGACTAGGGACTGACTTACCATCAGCTCTGAACTGTGGCTTTTTTTGTTCACCTGTGATGCCATGTACCAAATTCAGAAGCTATCGTTAATAATTTGTTTTATAATTGAGTAGTACAAGCGAGGAAAAAATACGGAGGATACTTTAACCACTATTTTTGTGCAAATAGTATGAAAGTGAAGTAAAAGCAATAGAAGAAATTTCTATAGGATCTGGGTTTACAGTGTATATGATTAATAAATATACCTTTGCTCTTTTCAGGGAAAATAACAACCACCCTTACTGATAGTTGGGAAAAGAAGATTGGGTTATTTTGCAATATTATTTAGCTGGAAGTGACATTTAAAAGCACCCTGCATCACTGGTAATAGTGTATTTTGCTATTCTGCCCTTACAATCAGTGTCCCTGTAAAACAGTCCCCACAGATTACTTTTGGAAATAGATAATATTTCTCTACGTAAGGGCCAGGTTTATTTTCTCCTTTTCTGAGATTTCTAGAAAAAATGCTGCTTGCACATGTTGGTTCTTGAAACCTTAGCTAGAAGAGTTTCAGGTCATACCAACATGTGGATAGGCTATAGCTGTTCAGAGGTCTCCTGGGGGAGCTTAAAACGGGGGAAACACTGGTTTTCACAGATGTTCCACATGGCTGTCTTTAAAAGACTCAAAACTTTTTTTCGTCCTCTTTGTTATGCTTGGAAACCCCCCCACAGTGTGTCCAGTCTTTGCAAAGAAACCTTTAGATGTGGTTCATAGATATATGAATACGTATCTGTGTAAAACAGTGAGTGTGCAGTGTGTAAATACTTTAAATTATTATGCTAGAAAAATAAAGTTACATACCATGCTGTGGAATGTCTGTTCTGTGATTATAGGGACACCTGCTGGAAGAACTGAGAGCTGCAGAGGAAAGGGAGTCGGGGGAGGGGGAATTGTATAAAATCCCTAAAGGTTACTGATAAGTCATGCCACCTGCCCACAAATTCACTGATTTTCAAAACTATAGCACTACTGTCATTTTTTTTTCTTTTTAAATTTTAAGCAGTTACAAATGCGTATCGGTGAGACTGGTCCACTAGTATTGTCCCCCAAAGTTCTGTCTTTAGTAACAGTTTTGGTCCCTTGAAGACATACAGCCTGCACTCTAGTTCTTTTTAAGGTAATGTGAACAGTAACGACTTCCTCCTAGTGGGAAGGATTTGGGAGGGCAGGATTTTCTGGCTTTGAAAACAAATCCTAACTTTTTGGGTTTTAAAAAGAGACATCAAGAGATCACAAGTTGGTCTTTGTTCAAGAAACACACCAAAGGGTAGAAAAGTTAGGAAAATAACTGAAATGAAAGGCACAGGGAAGCACTGTTACTTGTATTAGGTAGAATACTAAATGGATCAGATTCTGACTGGGATAAACATACATGTAATAAATTCTTTTTTTTTTTTTTTTCTTTTGGAGACGGGGTATCATTGTCACCCAGGCCGGAGTGCAGTGGTGCAATCTCAGCTCACTACAGCCTCGACTTCCTGGGTTCAAGTGATCCCCCCAAGTAGCTGGGGCTAGAGGTGCATGCCACCACGCCCAGCTAATTTTTGTATTTTCTGCAGAGACTGAAGGCAGGGTTTCACCATGTTGCCCAGGCTGGTCTCAGACTCCTGGACTCAAGCAATCCGCCTGCTTCAGCCTCCCAAAGTGCTGGGATTACGGGCATGAGCCAGCACACCTGGCCATAATCATTTCTTAAAGAAAAAAGCTTAACCATTGCAGTTGATTATTTACATGTAGCAGTTCAGAGCAAAAAAAAAAATGTCAGCTGAACCACATAAAATAGGATGAAGTGACATAGTCACTGAGTACCCAGTGATGTGTCTGTGCTGAATGAATGCAAATAATCTATAGCACAATGAAATGTGCTATAGACTATTTGACTTTTATGCTTAAAGTCAAAAATAATTCTTTGCCATTCTGTCTTCATTCCCAGAACTCCAGCTCTTTGGGGACTGAAACGTCAACTCCAAAATCCCAACAGCGACATCAACCCTAAGAGTCCTGCTATCTGATTTATTTTTTATCTTGTTTATTTTTAATTTTGTAGCATCGGCAGCATTCTATTGTCTGGAACTAGCTGGGACAACAGAGTCTTGGATTTCTGCTGTCCTTTCCTAGCAAAGATACCTTGCTGCAGATTTTCTCCCTGTTCTATTTGTATGTGAACCAATGTCTCCCCCACAGAGAAAGTAATCAGGATGTTCAAGGAGCAGTTCAAAGTTCTTTATTATTTCACTACCTAATTCACCATATTGTTTCTTTCTGCTTCTATCCCTTTTCTGTATGTCTTCCAAATGGACAAGTCACATGAAAACAATTGTTATTATTTAGATGCTATTTTCCTTTAAATTTACTGCTCTTTGGTTGGGCACGGTGGCTCATGCCTGTAAACCCAGCACTTTGGAAGGTCGAGGCGGGCAGATCACTTGAGGTCAGGAGTTCGAGACCAGCCTGGCCAACATGGTGAAACTACGATCTCTACTAAAAATACAAAAATTAGCTAGGTGTGGCAGCACACACGTGTAATCCCAGCTACACGGGAGGCTGAGGTGGAAGAATCGCTTGAACCCAGAAGGCAGAGGTTGCAATGAGCTGAGATCATGCCACTGCACTCTAGTCTAGGGTGACAGAGCAAGACTTTAAAAAAAAAAAAAAAATCTGCTCTTCTTCCCCCAAGTACCTCTAATAAGCATGCCATTTGATACTATCAACTAAATAATAGAATATGCTGTCCTTTGTACCCAAAAGGTTATGTCATGGCTCCCTGAGAGTGAAATATGTGTGAAATCCAACACCCAGCAGGATATACTAACATTCTACAAAGCCAGAATGGATGCCCTCAGCCTCCTTGGAATGATGTTAAACCAATTGAGTAAACTGGTCCTGCCAACTGCAATGTAATAAAGTAGGTCTATCAAACTTCAGCAGGAAGAAAGCAACAGGGCAATATTTTCTGAGTTCTTCATGAGTAATATTTCTATGACCCATTTTTTATTTCAGTAATGAAAACTCCAACTCCAGAAGGGAAAAAAAAGCATTCTGCTACCAGATTGAATATACAAGACCTAGCCACAGATGAATTAACCAAGTAGGAATTGCACCTGCCATAGATGACATTTTCAGAAGATAACATTATCTCAATCAATAATGTAACACTGCCAAGGGAAATGGTGCTATTTGATAACCCACAGGGTTTTCAAAGCCTTCTAACAGGAAGCAGTAAGGTGGGATTCACTGAAGGGGGAGATGGAGGGGGACAATAAATTTATTTTCTAGTGAGTCCTTCTTTTGCGCTGCTAAATAGCAATGCCATTAATGCAGTGTTGGTCATCAGCACAGTGAGGACTGTGGGTAGAGCTATTGATTGGCTCACCCTAAGTGGAAGGGAAAGATTCTCGGCCTGAGTCAGCTCATGAATGTTCATCTTCCTTCTTGGGAAGGAAAAGGAAAAAGGAGTGAAACAATTTGAGGCAGCACGCAATACAAGATCCTCAGCATCCTGTCAAATTGGAAATCTGGATGACATTTGGAGGTTGGGGAAGTGTACCTGGGGAGCTGGGAGGAAGGGTGGCAACAGGACAGGAAGAGCTCACAAAGCAAAATGACAAATATGGAATGCATTCTGGTTACATTTTGAGCCGCAGGCCATTATGAAGGGTTCATTTGTGCATGGTCATTGATTTTATATATTCTGCCTTGAGGCAGCATACCATAGTGGTCAAGATTGTGGGCTGTGGAGTAGACAGTTCTGAGTTTAAATCCACCTACTTTACTAGTTATGTGGCCTTAGATGTGCCAAGCTGTACTTAGGCTTCAGTTTCCTCATCTTTACAGTAAGAATTCTAAAAGAAATTCACACCTCCAACATTCATTGTGAGGTTCAATTTGTTGCATTTTAAAGTGTTTAGCATAGGACCTGATACAAACCTAGTGTTCAACCTACATTACTCAGAAATGGACCTAAGATGGATAGTGAGTTGTATGTTCACCTTTGGGAACTGGTAAACCTATAAGCTATTCCTAGAATGAAATTTGCATGTATGACCGGGTGAACATCCAAGAATTTAGGACTGGGCCACAGCTTTGCAGAGTTTATTCACATCTATGAGGGAGATGTGCTGTGCACATGGTTCCTAGGAGAGTGCATGAGACCAAATGCAAAACCTGTGCATATCAGGTACTTCCTACTGGCCCCCTCACTGCAGCCACCCCAGAAATCCAGTATACGTTCTTTAAAGCACCTACTAAAAAAATAACCCTGACCTGTGAGTAACCATTTGCCCTGGACATAACTTCATAGGGATAAACTGGGGACAGAAAGAACTCTGAGGAAAAGCTGCTATTGGAGAAATTATTGCTAGCGACTGCTGGTCATGTATTATACACCTTGGCAAATCATAGTCCCAGTGTAGAGAGCATCTAACTTTGGGAAAGGACACTGAAATGTTTCGATAGACAGAGTTGTATATAAAAGGTGTGGAAACTGGGCTTCCAGTGCTCACATCATCACCATAACTCTTATCCACAGATCCTTTCCCATTCAGCCTAGGCCAACGATAGCATTCTTCTCAGAATTGCTTGAAATAGACAATGAAGAAAAGAAAGAGAAGAGGCCATCTGCCATGAAGGCTGACAGATTTAAATTGGCCCAGTTGAGCAATGCCCCTTCTCCTCTCTGATCTTAAAATGGTTTCAAATGTGAGAGGTGAGAGGCGTTGTGAGAAATTTTACACAGATGCTCAATAAAAAGGCAACTTGGGAAAAAATTAATGAAAAGATGTCAAAAAAACTATAAAAATAACAGAAATGGGAAAGGGATCATGGAGCAAGTGACAGAGAAGGGTGGAAGAGAGATGATTAACAAAGTTGTATACAGTTAATAGAAACACTGATTAGGGAGACAAAAATACAGGCAATGCTAGCGGTGTTTATGGAGAAGAGCAGTGACAGGGAGCAACCATGTATCCTTTCATATCATGGCTTCTAAAATTTATTTTTATTTATTTATTTTATTATTATTTTTGAGACAGAGTCTCACTCTGTCACCAGGCTGGAGTGCAGTGGCGCCATCTCGGCTCACTGCACTCTCCACCTCCCGGGTTCAAGCGATTCTCCTGTATCAGCCTCCTGAGTAGCTGGGATTACAGGCACATGCCACCACACCCAGCTAATTTTTGTATTTTTAGTAGAGACTGGGTTTCATCATGTTGGCCAGGATGGTCTCAATCTCCTGACCTTGTAATCCGCCCCCCTCGGCCTCCCAAAGTGCTGGGATTACAGGCGTGAGCCACCACGCCTGGCTTAAAATTTATTATAGATCCCTCAGGCATTAGAGAGCATAACTGGCCAAGACTGGTTTTGTCAACAAAATCTAATTTGAACTATCTCCAGCATGAAGGGAGACGGGAGGGATTTATTTTATGGTTACAGAGGTACCTTGTGGAACCCAAGGGCAGGAATGGAGCCTGGGAAGCTGTTAGGATCTCATCTTCGCTTCTGACTCTAAAGTCACTTTCTCCTCTCGCACTTGGCAAGCTGACTTCTCTACCTTGCAGGTACTCATGGTGGAACATGGCCACCTCACAGACTTATAGTTTCATCCACCTACAGAGTTCACATCCTCAGGGGAGAATCCCTTTGGCTTAGCTTAGGCCAGGTAAGATAGCATAATACAAAAAGAGCAGCAGGCATCTCCCTCATTTCACCACAGGCCTCCTTGAATTTTTGGCACTTTGGGGCTCTAAGGCATTGGTGGTGTGGCCCAGCAGAAGAAAGCAAAGCACCAGCACCCAGCAGTGCTGGGCAGCAGCATCCAGGACAAATAGTCTAAGCTCTTCAGGAAAAGCAGCAGTCCAGCTGGGCACAGCAGGAGGAACACAGGCACACTCAGAGCAAGTGGTACAGGGCAGAGGCACCACCCAGTTAGCAAGACTTATCCAAAAGCCCACGCAATTCAGCCCTGTAGCACTCACACCTAGGTATCTGAGTGGAATCTATAGGAGGCAGATGGGGCAAGAATCTTGGAAAGTTGTGCTATTAATGCTAATATCACTGTATTTGTTGAGGTTTGAGGGTGTTATGTATATATAAAGCTCCTGCCAAATTAGCTAGCACATCAATGGTGCTTAATAAAGGTAGGTATTCTTGTTATCAGTACTGAGATTTAGATAGTTTGGTTTTCCAATCCCAGTCTCTCACCTGAATTCCAGCCTTGTATTTCCAACTACCTACATATCACTTCCACATTAATATGTCATAAAGATCTCAAATGTAACAAATCTAAAACCAAACACTTGATCCCTGTCACCCATACACAAACACTCTCTGCTCAACCCACAGCCTCCTCCTGTCTCTAGCGATGGCACCACCCTTCACCAGGGCTCAGGCTTAAATAATGGCTCAGAGAATCGGCCATGTCTCTTTTCATCTCACACCGTACATTAAGTTCAACAGAAAACTCTGTTACACATATTCCAAATCTGACCATTCGAAAGGTCTCCCTGCTGACTCTTTCTCCTGCCCATGCCTCCATGGACGCTAACCTGGACTATAGCAAGATACTCTTCACGAGCCTTCCTGCCTCCACACTTGCTCCTCTGTGGGCTCCAGCTCACCGTGTGGCAACCAGATAGAACTTACAAAACATAAGTAGAATCACTCCCTGCTCAAAACTCCCCCCTGGTTTTCATCACATTTAGAATAAAATTCAAAACCCATAGACAAACACAAATTGATGGACTTTCTACAAAACTATTGACTTGTACTCTTCAAAAAGAGCAGTGTCATAAAAGACAAAGCAAAGCTGAGGATCTGTTCCAGACTAAAGGAGACTAAAGAGACATGGCAGTTCGATGCAGTCAGTGTAGGATTCTGGACTGGACCCTGATGAGGGGGAAAAATGGTTCTTAAAGGACATTATTGGGACAACGGATAAAATTTGAATATGAACTCTTAGATTATAGTGTTATACAATGTTACATTTTTATGAATTATAAAAGAGAATATCCTCGTTCTTAGAGGCATACACAGAAATATTTTGAAGTAAAAGCTCTGCAAGTTATTCTCAAATAATTCAGCAGATAATGGTAACATGTATGTGTATACATAGCTAGATCAATAGCCTGAATGTGGCAGAAATTTAATAATTAATTTAGGTGACATGTACACAAAAGTTCATTGTACTATTTTTACAAGTTTTCTGCAAGTTCAATTTTTTTTCCAAAAAAGTTAAAAATGATCCTTAGCCCTATGCTGGCTGATATGGTCTAAATTTTCGGCCCACCCCCTTCTCACTTTAACCACATCTATCTTTGCTTCTTCTAGGACAGGTATGCTTCTGCCTCAGGACTTCTCATCCACTCTCCTTCTCCCTCAGATATTTGCAGGCATAAAGCCCTTCTCTTTATTCAGGTTCTGAGAGGCCCATCATGACCACTCTATCTAAAATGATACCCCCTCCCTTGCACCCTGCTTTGTTTTTCTTTGTTATCTGACTATAGTCCTTGTTTATGTGTTCATTGTCTGTCTCCAGCATTAGGATGTAAAGTCCATAAGGAAGAAAATTTTTCCTATTTATTGTTTTGTGCCCAGAGAAGACAGTTGTGCCCACTATGTATAAACAGAGGAAAGAAGGAAGGGAGGGAGGGACGGAGGGAGGGAGAGAGGGATTCAACTTGGTAATGCTTCAAGAGTATAAGTAGAACTGAAACTAGAAGAAACAAAAAGTGAAGGAGTCAAGAGTAAGCTGACAGATGTGATTTTATAATCAGAAAGGCTTTAAGCTTATGGTAATCACTTTTTCTGCTACTTGCCTATTAGAGATATCAGTAATGGAGGCTCTATGGAAGGGAGGGAGTTGGTTCTAGAACTAGACTGATCCTGTATCCAGTGCAGGGGAAGCAAAGGGATCTAATATCTATTGATCACCTACTATGTCCAGACACAATGCAGGCACCTTGCAAACTCTATGAGATTTGAGGAAACTGAGGAAAGTGGTTGAGTAATTAGATTGATCACCAGTGGGGGCGGAGCTTACATTAGAATTTAGACTCCTTGGCACTCTAAAACTCATGCTCCCCATATGAAGCCATGATCCTGCCCAATAATGTCTTACTGTTGCTATAAGATTTACATTGAATTTTAGTACCTATCTGAAAGAAAATACTAACAAAGTCTGAACAAATAGCCCTATTAAGCTAATTCCCTTTTATGAATAAATAAACACTAAAAATGACCATTTTAATTGTTTGCTAACAGGGCATCTAAAATATTTGAGAATACTGTCATTAAAATGTAAATGTTTATCCTATAATATTATCAAACACTTGTTTAACTATTATAAAAATGAATTTTTCCCCTAGTCCATAGCAAATACAAAAATGAATTGTATTATCTTTGTTTAAATCAGTGGGGTCAACGAAGCAGGCTAAAGAATCTTTAGCCTGTTTTGTGCGCAAACATCTGTATAAACACATATGCATATGTATAATGTCAATAAAACCTTATGTAAGCTTCAGCATTACTAATCACTTCATTAAAATGTGCTGAAACTTGTCCACTCATCAGAACCACATTCTTTGGCAATCACAGGATAGTATTATGAATTCATTTTATAAAATAACTACCTGCAATAGAATAGAGATTTTAGTGAGTAGAAAAATTGGACTTAATATAGCATAAAATGGAAGAGTCATTCATTTAGCAAACATTTATTGAATACCTACTAAGTACAAGCCACTCTGTTAAAAACTGGAAATTCCACACTAAACAGGCCCATTTTCTTTCCTGGAAGAACTTATGGTCTAGCAAAAAGGAATATTATGTTCAACCTTCAGTGCTCAACTTTGAAATAAAAATGTTTTAAGAGAGACTAATATGGTTTTAATATATCAATAATTTATTTCTATAATGCCTATCCATGATTTCAATAAAATAGAGTAATTTCTCTCATGGTGTGTGCACTGACTGCACTCAGCTGGGTGGTTCTTCCTTGGAATCGCTCATGAAGTGGTGGTTAGAGGTCACCTGAGGGCAGCAGTGATCTAAAGGTTCAGTTGGGCTGGACATCCAAGGCAGCCCACTCAAATGGTTTCAGTAGACTGAAAGTCTACTGAAACTTGTAACTTGCATTCATTTAGAAACAGGTTCAAGCATCTTATTTGCCCATCATTAGAAACAAGATCACTTTTAAAGTCTCAACATTTTTCCCTAGTGTTTCATATAAAAGAGAACTATGATAATTTTCACAATAACTAACATAAATTAACTTTGGGAAATTGTTTTCAATTCTTCATATTTGAATAGGTAGGCTTGGAAAACCCCCAAATACTCTCCCTATAATTAAAAATTTGTAGCTCTCCATGTGGTTTGGTATTCTCAAAAAGATAAGTAAGGAAATAAAAAAAATTCCAGATGGCAACATGACAGCATCCAGATATATAAAGCAAATATTAGGTCTAAAGAGAAAGATAAACCCCAATCAATAATAGATGGGGATTCCAACACCCCACTCTTGGCACTGGAAGGATTATCTAGATCTAAAACCAACAAAGAAACATCAAATTTAAACTGTAGCATGGACCAAATGTACCTAACAGAGATTTACAGAACATTGCAATCAACAGCTGGAGATACACACATTTTTCTCATCAGCACATAGAACATTCTTCAAGACAGACCATATGTTAAGATACAAAACAAGTCTAAAAAAATTCAAAACACTTAAATCATAACAAGTATCTTGTCTAACCACAGTGGAATAAAACTAAAAACTAGAAACTAACAGCAAGAGAAACATTTAAAACTATACAAACGGGCCAGATGTAGTGGTTCATGTCTATAATCCCAGCATGTTGGGAGCCCAAGGCCAGAGGATCGCTTGAGGCCAAGAGTTCGAGACCAGCCTGGGCAAATAAGCAAGATCTCATCTCTACAAAAAATTTCAAAAATTAGCTGGGGATGGTGGCACATACCTGTAGTCCCATTTACTCAGGAGGCTGAGGCAAGAGGATTGCTTGAGCTATGATCATGCTACTGTACTTCAGCCTGGGCAAGAGTAAGACTCTGTCTCTCAAACAAAAAACACAAAGAAAAACAAACAAAAAATACTATACAAATACATGGAAATTCAACAACATGCTCCTGAATGGCCAAGGGATGAAGAAAGAGATTAAGAATAAAATGTTGTAATTTCTTAAAACAAATAGAGACACAACATATCAAAACCTACTGGATACAGCAAAAGCAGTATTGAGAGGCAAGTTTATAGTAAATACCTACATCAAAAAATAAAAAGGTTTTAAATAAACTACTTAATGATGCACCTCAAAGAAATAGAAAAGCAAAAAAAAAAAAAACCCAAAAGTAGTAAAAGAAAAGAAATAATAAAGATCAAAACAGAAATAGACAAAATTGAGACAAAAAAATACAAAAGATTAGTGAAATAAAAAGCTGGTTTTTTTGAAAAGATAAAATCGACAAACCATTAGCTAGACTAAGAAAAAGAGATAGAAGACCCAAATAAATAAAATCAGAAATCAAAGATAAAGAGATGTCACAATGGATACCACAGAAATAAAAAGAATCATTAGGGACTACTTTGAATAATTATATGCCAATAGATTTAAAAGTAAAATGAAAAATTCCTAGACACATATAATCAACAAAATTGAACCAAGAAGAAATAGAAAACCTGAACAGATCAATAACAAGTAACACGATTGAATCAGTAATAAAAATCTTCTAAACAAAGAAAAGTCCAGGACTGAATGGCTTTCTTGCTTAATTCTATTACACCTTTAAAGAATAATTAATACTGATTTTTCTCAAACTGTTTCAAAAAATTGAAGTGGAAGAAACTTCTCCTAACTCATTCTATGAGGCTCAGCATAACCCTGATAACAGACAAGGACACAACAAAAAAAGAAAACTATAGGCCGACATCCTTAATGAACATAGACACAAAAATTCTCAACAAAATACTAGCAAACTGAATCCAACAATATATCAAAAAGATAATACACCATGATCAAGTAAAATTTATCCCAGGAACGCAAGGATGGCTCAACATATGCAAATAATAAATGTGATACATCACATCATCAACAGAATAAAGGATATAAACCATATGATCATCTCAATAGATGCAGAAAAAGCATTTGCTAAAATTCAATATCCCTTCATGATAAAAATTCCTAACAAATCAGGTATAGAAGGAAAGTGTCACAATACAATAAAGGCCATATATGACAGACCCACATCTAACATCATATTGGACAGGAAAAAGCTTTCTCTAAGGACTGGAACAAGACAAGCCCCACTCTCACTACTCTTATTCAACATGGTACTGGAAGTTCTAGCCAAAGCAATAAGGCAAGAGAAATAAATGAGGGGCATACAAGTTGGAAAAGAGGAAGACAAATTGTCCGTTTGCAGATGACATGATCTTATACATAGGAAACCCTAAAGACTCTATCAAAAAAAAACCCTTAGAACTGATAAACAAATTCTGTAAAGTTTCAGGGTACAAAATCAACATACAAAAATCAGTAACAGGGCCAGGCATGGTGGCTCATGCCTGTAATCCTAGCACTCTGGGAGGCCAAGGCAGGCTGATCACCTGAGGTTGGGAGTTCAAGACCAGCCTCACCAATGTGGAGAAACCCCATCCCTACTAAAAATACAAAATTAGCCGGGTGTGGTGGCACATGCCTGTAATCCCAGCTACTCAGGAGGCTGAGGCAGGAGAATCACTTGAACCCGGGAGGCGGAGGTTGCAGTGAGCCAAGATTGTGCCATTGCACTCCAGCCTGGGCAACAAGAGTGAAACTCCATCACAAAAAAAAAAAAAAAAAAAAAATCAGTAACATATCTATACACAAATAGTGAACTAGCTAAAAAAAATCAAGAAGGCAATCCTATTTACAAATGCTACAAAGAAAATACAATGTTTAGGCATAAATTTAACAACAATAAAAACAAAAACACAACAACAACAAAGGAATAAGTTTAACCAAGGAGGTGAAAGATCTCTACAGGGAAAACTATGAAACACTGATGAAGGAAATTGAAGAGGTCAAAAAAAATGAAAAGACATTTGCATTCATGTTCATGGATTGAAAGAATTAATATTGTAAAAATGACCATACTACCAAAAGCAATCTACAGATTCAATGCAATTAATATCAAAACTACCAATGATATTCTTCACAGAAATAGGAAAAAAACCTTAAAATTGGTAGGGAACCACAAAAAAAAGCAATCCTAAGCAAAAAGAACAAAGCTGCCGACATCACACTACCAGACTTCAAAATATACTACAAAGCTGTAGTAACAAAACCAGCATGGTGCTGTCATGAAAACAGATACATAGAACAATGGAACAGAATAGTGAACTCAGACATTAATCTACACATTTACAGCCAAATGATTTTTGACAAAGGCACCCAGAATACTCATAGGGTAAAGGACAATCTCTTCAATAAATGGTGCTGGGAAAACTAGATATCCATATGCAGAAGAATGAAACTACCTGTCACCTATTAAAAAAATCAACTCAAGTGGATCCAAGACCTGAATGTAAGACCCAAAACTATAAAACTACTAGAAGAAAACAGGGGAAATGCTTCAGGACACTGGTCTGGAAAAAGATTTTATGTATAAGACCCCAAAAGCATAAGCAACATAAACAAAAATAAACAAATAAGAAAGGGGCTTAACATCCAGAGTACACAAGAAACTCAAACATCTCAATAGCCAAAAAAAAAAAAAAAAAAAAAAAAAATCTGATTAAAAACTTGGCAAATGATCTGAACAGACATTTCTCAAAAGAAGGCAAACAGTCAATAAATATATGAAGAAGTGCTTGACATCACTAATCATTAGGAGAATGCAAATCAAACTACAATAGTATATTATCTCAGCAGAGTTAGCATGGCTATGATCAAAAAGACAAAAAATAACATGGTGGCAAGGATGTGGAGCAAAGGGAACTCATACACTGTTTTGAGAAAGTAAACTAGTGCAGCCACTGTGGAGAACACTGCGAATGTTAAAAACAAAACAAAACAAAAAAAAACTACAAATAGAGCTACTACATAGTTCAGCAATCCCATTATGGGCATTTATCCAGAGGAAAATAAATCAGTATATCAAAGAGACCTCTGCACCCCCATGTTTAATTGCAGCACTATTCATATTAGCCAAGATATTAAATCAACCTAGTTGTACAACAACAGATGCATGGATAAAGAAAATATGGTATATATACACAGTGGAATACCATTCAGCCATAAAAAAGAATGAAATTCTGTCATTCACAGCAACATGAATGGAACTGGAGGATATTGTGTTAAGTGAAATGAGCCAAGAACAGAAAGTTAAACTCCACATGTTCTCATTCTTATGTGGAATCTAAAAAAAGTCGATATCACAGAAGTAAAAAATAGAACAGAGTATACTAGAGGCTGGAAAGGAGGAGAGCTAAGAGGGAAATAAGGAAAGATTTGTTAAATGATACAAAATTACACCTAGATAGGAGGAATAAGTTCTAGTGTTCTATACCACTGGAGGATGACTATAGTTAATAATAATATGTTACATAGTTTCAAATAGCTAGAAAAAGGATATTGGCCACATGCAGTGGCTCATGCCTGTAATCCTGGCACTTTGGGGGGCTGAGGTGGGAGGATTCCTTGAGCTTATGAGTTCAAAACCAGCCTGAGCAACATAGAAAAACCTCATCTCTATGAATTTTTTTTTAATTAGCTGGTCGTGGTAGTGCACACCTGTAGTCCCAGCTATCACTTGACAGCTGTGGCAGGAAGATCACTTGAGCTCAAGAGGTCCAGGCTGCAGTGAGATGTGACAATACCATTGCACTTTAGCCTGGGTGACAGAGGGAGACTCTGTTTAAAAACAAAACAAAACAAAACAGAAAGAGAAAACTGAATGTCCCTAATAGAAAGAAATGATAAATGCAAATAAGATTATGAATATGCTAATTATAACTACTATGTATTAATTTTTAAATGTTATTCAGTAAATATATATGTATGTGTGTGTGTGTATATATATGTGATATGTGTATGTATGTATGTATGTATGTATGTGTAGACACAGGGTCTGACTCTGTCACCCAGGCTGGAGTGCAGTGGCACAGTCATAGCTCACTGCAGGCTTGAACTCCTGGGCTCAAGCATTCCTCCTGCTTCAAGCCTCCTGAGTAGCTAGGACTACAGACACTGCCACCATGCCCGGCTAATTTTTGTAATTTTTTGTAGAGGTGGGATCTTGCTCTATTGCCCAGGCTGATCTTGAACTCCTGGCTTCCTGTGATCCTCCCACTTTGGCCTCCCAAAGTACTAGGATTACAGGTATGAACCATCACTCCCAGCCAAAAAAATTAAGTTAAAAAAAATTTAGTGAACTGAGTAAAAACAAAGAAAAAACCAGAAATGTCCTGATAGTAAATAACAGATTCTACCATAGAAGGAAGAGAAAAAGTACATTAAGAGGTCTCAGTTGCAATTTTTTCCAATAAGAACTTTCTCCAGCCTCACTCTTTGGTAGGATGGAGACGAGTGTTCCCTGTACCTCCTGTTCTCCATAAACAAAGATTCAGTCCCATTTCCTAGCTCCCATTTTCACTGTAAGCCCTGCTGCCATTTATCAGTAGACACACATGTTGATTCCCGAGCTCTCTGGGAATCTGTGGATAATAAGATTACAAAGAAAGTCGCAGGACGCTGGTTCACTGGAGGGCATTTTGAATCCATTGTGAACATGTGTTGGGTATGTGAGTCAATGAATTCTGGGGGTAGGCTCAGGTGGCTCAATGAAGAAGGTTACTTCCTTAGGCTACCTCTGACCTCAATTTAAGCAATTTATTTATAGTTGGGATAATGTAGTTTTTGCCTGACCTTAAAGTAAATTGAACAAGCCAATAGACAATGTAATGATCACCCACTTTGAAGCTCATTTGTTTTTTTACAGGAAAGAGATGCATTTAGATATTTGGTAAGAACTTCATAGAGACTAAGGTGATGGAAGTGTGGGAAGAAATTTCAGAAATAAAGAGAAATGGTTTGTTTTTTAGAGAAATAAATGGGTCAGTATTTCAAATACTCCATTTCATTCATCAAGTTGGCAGCAGTATCAATGAGCTCAATTGCTAGCAAATGGTGATCTGATTAAAGTGGGAAGAATATATCCAAATAGGTAGAGATTATGAACTAAAATTCCTAAGATTAAATTACTGGTTTTTTTGTTTTGTTTTTTTTTTTAGATGGGGTCTCACCCTGTCACCCAGGCTGGACTGCAGTGGTGCAATCATAGCTCACTGCAGCCTCAAACTTCTGGACTCAAGTGATCCTCCTGCCTCAGCCTCCTGAGTAACCAGGATTAAAAACATGTACCACCATGCCCCATTAATTTCCTACCTTAGCCTTCCAAAGTGTAGGGATTACAGGCATGAGCCACCATGCCTGGCCCAAAAGTACTTTCTTTCTTTCTTTCTTTTTTAAAGAGATACTGTCTCATTTTGTTGCCCAGGCCGGTCTTGAACTCCTGGCCTCAAGTGATTCTCGCACTTTGGCCTCCCACAGTGATAAATTACAGGAGTGAGCCACCACTAAAAATACTCTTAATGAATTATTTTCTGACTGTGTTAGTAGTACATTGGGTAACTTTTTTTTGCCAGAAAAAAAATCTCAAAGATTTGCTTTTACTTTACAAATTATGCATTCCTTGTTCTCTTGAGAATGTCATTCCACTTTTCAAGCTCACTGAATTATACCAACCCACTTGAAAAACTAAATTGACCTCCGTTATCCTTTTCATGCTGTTGAAAATGAACTTACTAAGGTCATATTGCATTACATTGTTCATTCCTTTTGTTGTCCCATTCCCAAGTATCTCCAGGTGCTTAAAATATCGATAGTAATAATGAAATCACTAAATGAAAACTGGAGACAATATGCCCAAATTTCAGGGAAGAAAGAAGAAAATGTTCTTTCTCTTCACTCCTCCCATGGAATATGAAAATGATAAAGAGAAGCAGTGACTAACCTCCAAACTCTTGCTTCAAGGGCAGGCAAACAGTGTTTCAGATGGATATCTAAGACATTCAGGCTCCAAGCCCCAGAACTGCAACACCTCTGTCTCCTATCCTTGGATGATTCAGTTCTACAGTTTGGTTTATATGGTCCCCATTCACCTGGAGCTCTTGCTTAACTGATCTATTATGTATAACAGGATGGCTCACCTGGCAGCAATTCTGCAATCTCTTTCTCATGAAGTATTTTGCAAGAAAGCTCTCCCTTTGACACCCTATTCAGCATAATATTGTATCATGTGTAGATTAATATTGCATTTGTTCCATGATCAGTTATCTTGCAAAGTCAATTATTCAGAGCACAGCCAAGAATCAATAGGAAGATGAAAAAATTATCTGAACAACCAAGTAATACTCTTACAGAATATTACTCAAAGAAGAATCTCTCTGGCCATTTCTCAGGACTTATTTAGTTCTATTTTAGATACAATTCTTACATGCTTAATAAACCAACTTGTTATTGAACCAACTCTATGCAATCTTTTTTAGAGATAGGGTGTCACTGTGTCGCCCAGGGTGGAGTTCAGTGGTGCGACCACAGTTCACTGCAGCCTCAGCTTTCCAGGCTCAAGCCATCCTCTCACCTATACCTCCGGAGTAGCGAGTAGCAGGGACTACAGGCAGGCACCACTTCCCCTGGCTAATTTTTTGTGTTTTTTAAAGAAACGGATCTCACTGTGTTACCCATACCTGCCTCAGGCCCACAAAGTGTTGGGATTATAAGCGTGAGCCACTGTGTCCAGCCACTAATGACATTCTTAAAGTTACTCCTAAGCTAACCCAGGCCGTAAAGATGGTGTGGAACTGAAACACAGTGCCTGGTCTTACACAGGTCCTCAGCAGCGTTAGAATGTGCTCAATGAATTGTTTATGATGTAACTGAATGGGATGATGAGATGCAGCCCAACAACACTATGTTCACTATGAGAAACTTAGTGAAAATATTTGGATCTGAGGATGCATTTCTTTCTCTTCTTAATGTAAGGAACCACACTAGCTCTTGTTTTTAAATTGTAGACTCTGCGAACAATATAAGTGATCGTCATTCATATTCTGCCTTGGTATCAGAAAGCTCAAAGCCAAGATTGTGATCCATTTCTCATTAGTGTAAGGATTTCATGGGAATTATTTTGTGTTTTGCATTTTGTTTTGTTTTTTATTTGCATCATTTTTCTCACTTATTTTGAATTTACATCTTTTTGCTATATGGTTTATTTTATTTTTAAAAACTCATATGGAATTTACCATATGCTAGACACTGTTCTAAGCACTTTGCAAATATTAATTCATTAGGTCTCATAGTTACCCTATGTTATCATATCCATTTATGGTTAAAAATGGAGGCACTTAGAGATTAGTTATATATATTTTAATCTACACAAAATCTTTTTGGAATATGAGAAAATATATGGCTAGGCGCAGTGGCTGATGCCTGTAATCCCAGCACTTTGGGAGGTTGAGGCAGGTGGATCACTTGAGGCCAAGAGTTCGAGACCAGCCAGGGCAACATGGCGAAATCCCATCTCTACAAAAAATATAAAAATTAGCCAGGCATGGTGGCTCCAGCCTGTAGTCCCAGCTACTTGGGAGGTTTAGGTGGGAAGATTGCTTGAGACCAGGAGGCAGAAGTTGTAGCGGTGCTGAGACTGTGCCACTGCACTCCAGCCAGGGCAATGGGGGGAGACCATGTCTCAAAACAATCAATCAATCAATCAATCAATCAATCAATAAAGCAAGTTTATTCAAGCTGGAAAAGTTGACTGAAAAAAAATTAATGCTTAAAATTGATAAATTGGGAAAAAGCAATAGGTAGAAATATAGAGGTAAAATACTAGGGGAACAAAAGCTAAAGGTTTAAGTGATTGGTTTTGGGGAACACGATTCAGGTGTAAAGGATCATGGGAACTGCTGTGTGTGTGTGTGGGGGGGGTGGTGTGTGTGTGTGTGTGTGTTTAAGCCTTTTAACACTTTAATCCTTTTTAAACCAGGAATGTGATTTCTTTGAAACTTCTAAAATATTATGAAAACATCCACACAAACTTCTCAAATCATAAAAATGACTATCCTTTGATCACTGGCTGTGTGTGGTTCACTGAAAGGATATGAATCGTGTGATATCATAGGGAATTTCCTGAGCAACAGAGTGAAATTGAAAAATATGTTAGACTCTACTTCTGACTACATTTGAGGTTGGTATAGCTCTTCTGTCAAAGTACATGTCTTCAGATTATTAAGGTTCTACTTCTCTGATACATAGTACAAAGCTATGGCACTTTTGAAGCAAATGCTTAAGAACAGGGCTTTTCACAGTGCTGGCCTCAGACTCTGTCCCTCATGGTCCATGAAGGATCATCTGTCTGTTTAGCAATTAAAAAGTTTTTTAAACTTACAACAATTATTTATACATATTTTGTAAATTTGAAATGTAAGATTAACTATAAGTTTTGCTAAAATCTTACTCTGTTCTAATAATTTATAGGCTTTAAGAGTTTGTACTGTATTAATAAGAAACTCTTGCTTAACATTCAACTAAACTGAAATATTGTCTCGGGCTCATAGTGTTTTCAGGTTAATTGAATATTATCACTTAAATTTGTTACATTTGCATGTTTCATTGCTATCATTCTAATTCAAAGAAAATATACCCATCTATCAAAAGTAGCTCATTAAACATTAAAAGAAGTTATAAAAATGGCAATATAAATACTGTGACCCAAAATAAAGTTGGAAGTATGAATAGGGAGAAGTGCTCTAGTGTGAATGTAAAATGCAGATCTGTGTGTGCAAAAGCAAATAAATCTAAACATGTAATGATTTTGCACAAGCAGCCAAAAAAGAAAAGTGTGATTAAGTCCAATGATGAATATATGATAAACAAACTTTATTGGAAAATTGATCCACTGCCACCAGTCCCAGTACATTATCTGTTAGAATACTTGTCTATAGCAACATACAGCTCTAGAGGACTTCAGGCATAGCGACTATTCGTGTAAAATCAATCAGTTTTTATGAAACTGTGCAGAATTATGGTATTCAATAAATGACTGTTTTTTTTCTGATGACATATAACTGACCAAACTACCAACTGATATTTAATCAAATTTATATACCTATTATACTTTATTGCTGTGAAGGTTTTTAAAACCATAAAAAGTAAACGCCTTTTGTTATACTGGGTAGAAAGCAGAATACTTTTGAAGAATAATATGTTCAAACAACATGTCTTACTAGGAATGAATAACTTACATAACACATAACAATTAAAGTAATGTTATACTGCCTCAGAATTAGAAATACAATCTAGTGAAACAGAAACCAGTAGTTGACCCCAGCATATATATAGAAATGACATATAATGGAATTGACAATTCAAATCAATGGGAAAAGAATAACGTATTTAATAAATTGCACTTGAACTATTGTTTATTCATCTTCAAAAAAAATGTATCTTTACCTCACCCTACATGAATATAAACTCTAGATGGTTTAAAGACATAAATATCAAAAGAAAAACACTTTTAGATGTTAGAAGAAAATATAGATGTATTTGTTTATATATGAACCTTAAATTGAGTAAAAATTTCTTAAACAATATACCAAAAACAGAAGAAGCAAACGACATGAAGAAAACATTGATATATCTGATTATATCAAAATGCTTAGCTTGGATATAAAATTTTAAGATATATTTATGTACTAAAAATATAAAATCATGAATCACTGTTAATTTGAGAGAAGCAGGAAGAACAATAGATCCAGAGATAGTACCCAGGATATTTTAATTATATGTATAATTTCTCAAAAACATCTTTATATCCATATATGCTTATCTATATATAATTGTATCTATATTTCTCAAAAATATGTATAATAAACATTTATGGCAAAATGCTATAGTTTGACAAAGATGTCCTACTGGTGCAGGTTATATTGTTTTCTATAATTTGTCTATCTTATGCTTGAAATAGATTGTAGTAAAAAAATTAAGAATGTTTAAGAGACATGGAAAATAGAATTTCAGGTCCATCACATAGTAATAAGAGCTCCAGAAGGAAATATTAGGGAAAATGGAAGCTGAGTGATATGGTTTGGCTGTGTTCCCACCCAAATTTCATCTTGAATTGTAGCTCCCATAATTCCCCCATGTCATGGGTGGGACCTGGTAGGATGTCATTGAATCATGGGTGTGGGTCTTTCCCATGCTGTTCTATAAAAGGGAGTTCCCCTGCACATGTTCTCTTTCCTGCCGCCATGTAAGATTGTGAGGCCTCCCCAGCCATGTGGAATTGTGAGTCAATCAAACCTCTTTTCTTTATAAATTACCCAGTCTCAGGTATGTCTTTATTAGCAGCATGAGAACAGACTAATATACTTAGTATATTCCAAGAGATAATGGCTGAATATTTTCCAAAATTCACAAAAGACATAAATCAAATTTAAAAAACACATCCCTCTACACACACCCTCTCATAAATACAGATTTTCCTCAAAGATCAGTTATGCTCAATCTGGGATCTTTTTGGCTACAATTTGTGTCAAAAGTATAAAGGTATCTGAGCTGGGATGGAACAAATTTATTATAAGATTAGAATATCACAATTAACTATTCTTACCTAGATGGCCTGGACTGTCTCCTGAGAAAGTTAAATACTTACTCTGGCCAACTTAGGGCAAGTTATCTACCCCTTCTACTACCACAGCTGGTGCTCTCTTGAAAGCACCACCTTTTGGCTGGAGGCCAACCAACCCAGCCCATTACAGTAACTCCATAAGAGAACAACCCTGCTCCAAAGAAGGAGAAAACAGCTAATTCCAGTGCCTGCAACATCCTGATTAACGAGAGGTCCTGAGTCTTTCCACATGACAACTTCAGTGCTAGCATAAGCAGCATTTGAGACAACCACCACACTAAACAAAACTACAACCACGGACTCTCACAGAGTCCACTTCACTGCCCTGCCACCTCCACCAGAGTAGGTGCTGGTAGCCACAGCTGGGACACCTGAAGATTGACCACATCACAGAACACTTGCAGACATTCCCTAGCACCAGCCCAGCATCTGGTATCCCTGCTGGGTGGCTAGGTCAATAGCCACCTGGGATCACTCCATGGGACAAAAGAATCTGAACAGCAGCACCTGAGTTCCAGATTTTTCCACTGAAATAGTCTACCCAAATAAAAAGGAACCAGAAAAGTAATTCTGGTAATAAGACAAAACAAAGTTCTATAACACCCCCAACCAGATCATACTAGCTCTCCAGCCATGGATCCAAACCAAGAAGAAATCTTTGAATTGCCAGATAAAGAATTCAGAAAGTTTATTATTAATCTACTCAAGGAGGTACCAGAGAAAAGTGAAAACCAATCTAAAGAAATTAAAACAACAATACAGGATATAGAGGAAAAAGTCTCCAGAGAAACAGATATGATAAAGAAAAAACAACTATAACTGCTAGAAATAAAAGACACACTTAGAGAAATATTACTGTAGTATTGTGGCAAAAACACAATTACTTTTGCACCAGCCTAATACAAAATACACTGGAAAGCTTCAAGAATAGACTAGAACAAGTAGAAGAAAGAAATTCAGGGCTCAAAGACAAGGCTTTCAAATTAACTTAATTCAACAAAAACAAAGAAAAAAGAATTTTTTAAAAATAAATAAAGCCTCCCAGAAATGTGGGATTGTGTTCGATGACCAAATATAACTGTTCAATATATGTTCAGTGACCAAATATAATTGTTTAATGTATGTTCAATGACCAAACAATTGGTATTCCTGAGGAAGAAGAGAAATCTAAAAGTTTGGAAAACTTATTTGAAAGAATAATGGATGAAAACTTCCCTGGCCTTGCTAGAGATCTAGACATTTAAACACAAGAAGCTCAAAGAACACCTGGGAAATTCATTACAAAAATATCGTCACCTAGGCACATAGTCATCATGTTAACTAAAGTCAAGATGAAGGAAAGAATCTTAAGAGCTATGAGGCAAAAGCATCAGGTAACCTATAAAGGAAAATCTATCAGATTAACAGCAAACTTCTCAGCAGAAATCCTACAAGCCAGAAGAGATTAGGGCCCATCTTTAGCTTCCTTAAGCAAAGTAATTATCAGCCAATAATTTTGTATCCAGTGAAACTGGATACATAATCTCCTTCATAAATGAAGGAGAGATAGTCTTTTTCAGACAAACAAATGCTGAGAGAACTCACTACCAAGCCAGCACCACAAATCTTGAAAAACCTCAAAATATACCAAAATAGAACCTCCTTAAAGTATAAATCTCATAGGGCCTATAAAACAATAATACAATTTTAAAAACACAAGGTATTCAGGCAACAACTAGCATGACTAATAATAGAACAGTACCTCACATCTCAATACTTATGTTAAAGGTAAATGGCCTAAATGCTCCACTTAAAAGATACAGAGTGGCAGAATTCATAAAAATCCACCAACCAAGAATCTACTGTCTTTAAGAGACTCATCTAACACATAAGGACTCACATAAACTTAAGGTAAATGGATGGAAAAAGATATTCCATGCAAATGAAAACCAAAATTGAGCAGGAGTAGCTGTTCTTACATCAGACAAAACAGACTTTAACGCAACAGCAATTTAAAAAGACAAAGAGGGATTAGTCCAACAGGAAAATATTACAATACTAAATATATATGCACCTAACACTGAGCTCCCAAATTTATAAAACAATTACTACTAGACCTAAGAAACAAGATAGATAGCATCACAGTAATAGTAGGGGACTTCAATACTCCACTGACAGCACTAGACAGGTCATCAAGACAGAATGTCAACAACAAAAAATTGACTTAAACTGCATTCTAGAAAACATGGACTTAACATATGTTTACAGAACATCCTACCCATCAGCTGCAGAACATACATTCTTTTCATGAGCACATGGGACATTCTCCAGGAGAGGCCATATGAAAGGCCACGAAACAAGTCTCAATAAATTTAAGAAAACCAAGATTATATCAAGTACTCTCTCAAACCACAGTGAAATAAAATAGGAAATTAACTACAAAAGGAATTCTCAAAACTACACAAATACATGGAAATTAAATAATCTGCTTCTGAATGATTTTTGGGTCAACAATGAAATCAAGATGGAAATTAAAAAAAAATTATTTGAACTGAAAGATAATTGTGACACAACTATCAATACTTCTGAGATACAGCAAAGGTGGTGCTAAGAGAAAAGTTTATAGCATTACATGCCTACATAAAAAGACTGAAATAGCACAAATAGACAATCTGAAATAGCACAAATAGACAATCTAAGGTCACACCTCAAGGAACTAGAGAAACAAGAACAAACCAAACCCAAACCCAACAGAAGAAAAGAAATAACAAGGATCAGAGCAGAACTACATGAAATTGAAACAACAACAAAAAAATACAAAAGATAAACGAAACAAAAAGCTGGTTCTTTGAAAAGATAAACAAAATCAATAGTTCATTAGTGAGATTAACCAAGAAAAGATCCAAATAAGCTAAATTAGAAACAAAACAGGAGATATTACAAAAAATACCACAGAAATATTAATGCAAAAGATCATTCAAGGCTACTATGAACACCTTCACATGCACAAACTAGAAAACCTAGAGGAGATGGTTAAATTCCTGGAAATATACAGCCCTCCTAGATTAAGGAAGAAATAGAAACCCTGAACAGACCAATAATAAGTAGCAACATGGAAACAGTAATTAAAAATTTACCAGCAAAAAATAAGTCCAGGATGAGATAGATTTACAGCTGAATTCAATCAGACATTCAAAGAAGAATAGTGTCAATCTTACTGAAAGTATTCCAAAAGGTAAAGGGAATCCTCCCTAAATCATCCTATACAGCTGGGATTACCAAAATACCAAAACCAGGAAAGGACATAACAAGAACAAACAGACAAAAACAAAACTACAGAACAATATCCTTGATGAACATACAGGCAAAAATCCTCAACAAAATTCTAGCTAACCGAATCCAACAGCATATCAAAAAGATAATCCACCATGATCAAGTAGGTTTCATAGGAGGGACACAGGGATGGCTTAACATCCGCAAGTCAATAACTGTGATATACCACATAAACAGAATTAAAAACAAAAATCACATGATCATCTCAATAGATGCAGAAAAAGCATTTGACAAAATCTAGCGTCCCTTTATGATTAAAACCCTCAGCAAAATCAGCATAGAAGGGACATACCTTAAGATAATAAAATCCATCTATGACAAACCCACAGCCAACATTATACTGAACAAGGAAAAGTTAAAAGCATTCCCCCTGAGAAATGGAACAAGACAAGGATCCCTACTTACACCACTTCTATTTAACATGGTACTGGAAGTCCTAGCCAAAGCAACCAGACAAGAGAAAGAAATAAAGAGCATCCAAATTGGTAAAGATGAAGTCAAACTGTCACTGTTCACCAATGATATAATTGTATACCTAGAAAACCCTGAAGACTCATCCAAAAAGCTGCTAGGTCTTTACTAAATGAATTCAGTAAAGTTTCAGGATGCAAAATCAATGTACACATATCAGTAGCACTGCAATACACCAACAGTGACCAAGCTGAGGATCAAATCAAGAACTCAACTCCTTTTATGTCGGTTGTAAAAAATAAAATAAAATATTTGGTATATACCTAACCAAGAAGGTGAAAGATTTCTATAAAGAAAGCTACAAAACACTGCTGAAAGAAATCATAGTTGACACAAACAAATGGAAACACATCCCCTACTCATGGATAGGTAGAATAATATTGTAAAAATGACCATATTGCCAAAAGTAATCTATAAATTCAATGCAATTCCCATCAAAATACCATAACCATTCTTCATAGAACTAGAAAAAATCCTAAAATTCATATGGAGCCAAAAAAGTGCTTGCATAGCCAAAGCAAGGCTAAGCAAAAAGAACAAATCTGGAGGCATCACATTATCTGACTTAAAACTATATTACAAGGTTATAGTTACCAAAACAGCATGACACTGGTATAAAAATAGACAGGTAGACCAATGGAACAGAATAGAGAACCCAGAAATAAAGTCAAATACTTACAGCAAACTGATCTTCAACAAAACATATAAAAACATAAAGTGAGGAAAGGACACCCTATTCAACAAATGGTGCTGGGATAATTGGCAAGCCACATGTGGAAGAATGAAATTGGATCCTCATCTCTCACCTTATACAAAAATCAACTCAAGATGGATCAAAGACTTAAATCTATAGCCTGAAACTATAAAAATTATAGAAGATAACATCGGAAATACTCTTTTAAAATTGGCTTAGGCAAAGAGTTCATGACCAAGAACCCAAAAGCAAATGAAACAACAATAAAGATAAATAGATAGGACTTAATTAAACTAAAAAGCTTCTGAACAGCAAAAGAAATAATCAGCAGAGTAAACAGACGACTCACAGAGTGGGAGAAAATCTTTGCAAACAATGCATAATATCCAGAATCTACAAGGATCTCAAACAAATCAGCAAGAAAAAAAAAATCTCATTAAAAAGTGGCCTAAGGACATGAATAGACAATTCTCAAAAGAAGATATACAAATGGCCAACAAACATATAAAAATGCTCAACATCACTAATTATCAGGGAAATGCAAATCAAAACCACAATGTGATACCACCTTAACTCCTGCAAGAATGACCATAATTTAAAATTCAAAAAATAATAGATGTTGGCATGGATGTAGTGAAAAGGGAGCACTTTTATACTGCTGGTGGGAATGTAAACTAGTACAACTACTATAGAAAACAGTATGGAGACTCCTTAAAGAACTGAAAATAGAACTACATTCCATCCAGCAGTCCCACTACTTGGTATCTATCCAGAGGAAAAGAAGTCATTATATGAAAAAGACACTTGCACATGCATGTTTATAGCAGCACAATTTGCAATTGAAAATATATGGAACCAGCCTAAACGTCCATCAACCAATGAGTGGATAAAGAAAATATGGTATATATACACACATATATACCATGGAATACTACTCAGCCATAAAAAGGAATTAAATAATGGCATTCACAGCAACTTGGATGGAGTTGGAGACCATTATTCTAAGTGAAGTAACTCAGGAATGGAAAATCAAACATTGTTATGTTTCCACTTACAAGCAGGAGCTAAGCTATGAGGATGCAAAGGCATAAGAATAATGTAATGGATTCTGGGGACTCAGGGGAAAGGATGGGACAGGGGGATGAGGGATAAGACTACACATTACATACAGTGTATATTGCTTGGATGTTGGGTGCACCAAAATCTCAAAAATCACCACTAAAAAACTTATCCATGTAACCAGACACCACCTGCTCCCCAAAAACTATTGAAATAATTAAAAAAAGAAAAAATATATATTATTCACTAAACTCCATAGCCTGAAATATTAGTTTCTCCCTGATGTCACTTGCCTTCTTTCTAGCCTCGTTTTGCATCTTAGAAATCTTGCACTGAGTTCTGTACAAGGTCACATGTGTCACTGAGGGCCTTGTTTTTTTAACACTTATAGGTGTTTTTAACACTTATAGGTATTTTATCTTCCCAAGTTTCAAAAATCCAGTTTTGCTCCTACCGAGGATTTTTCTGACAAGAGTGGGTTCCTTCTCATGTTTATGCCGGCTTTTCTTTCTGAATGCCTCACATGAACTGTAAAAATATAAATAGAAACATAGAAATATTAAAATATATCAATGTCTTAGTCTGTTCAGGCTACCATAACAAAAAAAAATCATATCTGCCTGCCAATGAACAAATTAAAAAAATTAAGCTACTGGTAAAATTCATTTTTCAAATGACACTGTTAGATATAATATAAATGGTATAAAAGTGTAAGAGCAATAATTTTCTTCTTTGTGTTAGCAGATAATTCACTTTACTGTTAAATTACTACCAATGGTAAATGTATTATTTAGATTTGGGCATATATGTAATACACATAAAGTGTGTATTTGATTATTTTTATTTGTTTCGTTTATCACTGAAAACCCAGACTACATGAGAACAGACTTGGTTAATTGGTTTTCTTTTTGAGCCATAATATAGGCCAGGAGTTGACAAACTATGGCCCACAGATCAAATCTGGCCCACCACCTATTAGCCCTCCAGCTAAGAATAGACTTATATTTTTAAAGGGTTTTTAAAATAAAATAAAAAGCAATATTCCCTGATATATGAAAATTTTGTGAAATTAATACTTCAGTATCCATAAATAACAATGCTATTTTTTAAACACAGGCACCTTTGTTTGTTTATGTATTGTCTATGGCTGCTTTCATGCTACAATGGCCAAGTAGTTTCAACTGAGGCCATAGGACCTACAAAGCCTAAAATATTAACTCTCTGGTTTTTTGCCAAAAACGTTTACCAGCCCCTGACATAGGATACAAATGGGTGACTCATATGCTCCAATTGAATATGAAGGAAAGAAAAGAGGTAAATTGCAAATAAAATAGGTTATACATTAATGCCAATGTATACACTACTTTATTCACAAAAAACAGTTGTGAAGAAAATATGACACCTGACCATGAATGATTCAGCACTAGGTGAAATTGTAAAAATTATTAAGATAATTAAATAGTGGTAATTAATATAACTCCTTTCTTCATGTTACATGAAGAAATAATGAGTAAGTAAATAACTATGCTTTTTCATACTACAGTTACCGAGATTTTGAAAGGAAAGTTGCTCACATGACTTTTGGAAAGGAGAGATGAAATTAAAACACTTCATCATGATGCTAAAAATGCCAGGAAAGATTATATTTTTAGTTTCATGTTGTGTTACTCTAGTGAATAGCCAGAATCTAACACTTCAAGACCAAAATCTCACAAGTTTATATGTTGAAAATAAGATATAAATTTTCATCAAAAGACAAAATTGTGGCTCAAATTATTCCATTGCTGAGTGTTACTCTTTTTAAGCACTTAATATTTTTTCATTTTTCAGAGAATTAAATCAATGATATATTATTGTACAAACTTAAGTACCCAACCCCACAAATGCATAATCAGAACATGAAGAAATTTTCCAGAACTACATGAAACCTACAATTTTAACCTCACGTGTCAAAGCAATCAACCTTATAGGTTCCTTTTTGTTTTTAGTTGGGGTCTCGCTCTGTCACCCAGGCTGGAATGCAGTAGCACAATCATACCTTCTGCAGCCTCGAACTCCTGGACTCAAGCAATCCTCCTGCCTCAGTGTCCCGAGTAGCTGGGACTACAGACATGCACCACCGGGCCCACCTAATTTTAAAATTTTGTTTAGAGAGATTTTGTAAACAGTATTTCTGTCTTGCCATGTTGCCCAGGCTGTTCTCAAATTCTTGGGCTAAGGCAATCCTCTTGTCTTGGCCTCCCAAAGTGCTGGGATTATAGATAGGCATGAGCCACTGTGCCCAATCCAACCGTATAGGTTGCTTTGGTGGCTCTTGTTATTTTAATGTGATAACTCATCCACACCATGTCCAAGAAAGCAACTAAAGTCATTTGCAGTGAGCAATCACTCTTTAACTTCAGGTTCATTTTCAATACAAACATGGAAAACTGATTGTTATCAAATACTTGCTCCCATTCTCAGTAATGCACAAATGTAATGTTCTAGTTCCATTGAAATAATCATCAAGATAAAAACTGCCTGGATATGGAACCTCACTACTACCTTCATGAAAACTGCACATTGATTAGAAAAAAAGAAAAATTATTTCCAACCTAGAATTTTAAAGTCTGCCCAATTATCAATTAAGTGGGAGAGTAGAAAAAAAAGACATTTTTAGAAATAGATTCTCAAAAACTTAATTCCTATTTATCCTTTCTTAGAATGCTACTGGAGAATACCCTCCATAAAATAAGAGAAAAACCAAAGAGGAAAATAGGAGATCCAGGAACCAGGGAATCCGACACAGGAGGGAGACAAAGAGAACCCCTATTTATGGAATGAAGAAAAATCCCAAGGCTATGGTTACATAGCAGGGTAGAAGCACACCAGTCCTGAAGGGGATAGGTTAGAAAGTTTTGGAAGAGACTTCTTAAAGGATGAAATTGATAGAGTATCTAATGTGTTTGAATATCATAATTGAAGATTTACACAATTAAGGGAGAGCTTGGGACTAAATTAAGTACATAAAAAAAAAAAAACAAGTAAATTGACAAACAAGACACTTAAAAATTCCAAGGAAGACAAAATATTGTGCTAGCAAAAAAAAAAGTAACCACAGAATACTACCTGGTTCATCAACAAACTGGTTACATGGTCATGATAATGTAAACACTGAACATTGCTCTCTTTTTGAGACAGTCTCACTCTGTCTCCCAAACTAGACTGTAGTTGCATGATCTCAGCTTACGGAAACCTCCGCCTCCTAGGGTCAAGTGATCCTCCCACCTCAGTCTTCCTAGCAGCTGGGACTACAGGTGCGTGCAATCACATCCAGCTAAATTTTGTATTTTTTGTAGAGATGGGGTCTCACCATGTTGCCCAGGCTGGTTTCCAACTCCTGGGTTCAAGTGATCCTCCTTCCTCAGCATCCTAAAGTGCTGGGATTAGGCATGAGCCACCATGCCTGCCAGAACATTGTCCTTATATCTATATAGGAAAGATGTGGCATGGGAATGCTGTGGGGGGGAAGCTGGAAATAAAATTCAACTAAATCCTTTCATAATAGAAAGTTAATAGTTAATGCCTAAAACAGTAATATTGAGAAGTAGAAATACATACCTTTTATATAGATTTAAGTCAGTTACAACCACAAGAATCAATCAAGAGAGTTAAGAAGGGAAGTAGACAATGCTGGGGGTGAGTTGGGGGAGGCAAGGGACTGCTCTTTTTTATAAAAGCTTTGTGGAGGCATTTCTGTCTTTATATTATATGTATGATTAATTTCAATAAAAACAGAAAAGTATGTTTTAAATAGTTAATAGTTTTAAATAGTTACTTTTAATAGTAAAAGTATGTTTTAAAAGTACGTTTTAAATAGTTTATATATAAATATTCATATATATAGAAAGAGAGAGAGAGAGAGAATTTATCTATCAATTAAAAAACCAACTTATTTAATTGAATACAAGGATGAGTCTAGGCAGGGCTGGGAGAGGGGCACCACCCACAGAAAGCACAAGTCCCTCCCCAACACCTCACCATATAATTTTTAAATGGATAGTGATGAGTATCAAACTGCTATGTCATTTAGATTCCTTCGGATATATGAAAAATGTTCTATTTTATTTTAAAATGCCATATTAGTCAGGGTTCTTTAGAGGGACAGAACTAATAGGATAGATGTATATATAAAAGGAAGTTTATCAAGGAATATTGACTCATATGATCACAAGGTCCCACAATAGGCCATCTGCAAGCTGAAGAGCAAGGAAATCAGTCCAACTCCCAAAGCTGAAGAACTTGGAGTCCAATGTTCGAGAGAAGGATGCATCCAGCACCACAGGAGAAAGATATAGGCTGGGAGGCTAAGCCAGTCTAGTCTTTCCGTATACTTCTGCCTGCTTTATTCTGGCTGCTCCGACAGCTGATTAAATTGTGCCCATCCAGATTGAGGGTGGGTCTGCCTCTCCTAGTCCACTGACTCAAACATTAATCTCCTTTGGCAGCACCCTCACAGACACAGCCAGGAACAACACTTTGCATACTTCAAGTCAATCAAGTTAACACTCAATATTAACCATCACAAATTCCAATATTTAAAATGCACTAGAAATTATATCCTTTATTATAACATACAAAAATTTTGTCTTATCTGGAACAATTTTAGATATCAACTTAAACTGTCAAATGGGATTCATAATTTTTGAAATTATTTTAGGAAGTCTGAGACCAAGCATTTCATACCAAACACCTGTTAAAAGTAAACACGTCTGTGGTTCAGTTTAATAGGTGGACTTATACTCCCCTCTGGTGGTTAAGATGGTCAAAAACACATGAGATACAAATCTGGACCTGTGGCATTTTGGAAACACAGGAATTTCACTTCCTTTTGTTGCATTAAACAAATAGCAAGTTTTGTGAAATCTGGATATAGTAAAAGGATTTTGAAAACTAGGATTTGAGAACAAAATGGGCCACAGAAAAACAGCTTATCTGCTTTTAATAATTGTGATTTGGTGTGAACCAAGCAAGAAGATTTTTGCTTTCCGGAGAAATCCAAACAATACAATGTCTACATCATATTCAGAGACACGATGAAGACATTCAATTAACTGAATGCACCTATAGGTTCATTGTGTTCTCTGTGTAACTGTGGAGGTTTTCCTTTGTATAAGTGTCCCCATAACATCTTTTCTCCTTACCCATCACTGTCCCCAGGGTCTCCATGGTCTGACACTGTCAGTAACAAGAATGCACATTATGGAGAAAGCATGGCTCAGTGGTATGAGTAGGGGATGATGAAATTTGAGAAAGACTGTATATCTGAATTTTATCCCCACCTATCACTAGCTGTGATCTTGGAAGAATTAACTTCTTTAGGCCAATTTCCACAACAATAAAATGGTTAAAATTCTAGCATGTGTGTTGCCTCTGCCACTGTGGTGTGCCCTCATGGAGGCAGGCATCCCAGCACCCACTAGCACCCTGCTACAGCTGATGGAGCATACACCCCACAGTGCTGCTTCTGGCACATGAAAATGAGAATGAATCATGCTGCCACTGCACTATGAAATGCTTAGGCTGAAACCACCCATCAGAGTGTAGTGACCAGCAGTCTGGGAGCACCTTGGGCCCCCTCCCCCAGCACCGTGGATTTCTAACCTTGAGGAGCCAGAGAAAAACACTGAGCCTCAATACAAGTCCCCCTCAGTTAAAGCATGCAGTCTAGGCGTTGAGAGCTGAGCATTAGTCTCCTAAAATCTTCCAGAAATGAAGCCAGTCAGCTGAATCCACCTTATATCACAATCAAACCCTCAAGATCATCGAATAGGATAAAAGGAAAAGAAAATCCAAAGGTTAGCGACTTAAAAGATTGAAGGAATATTTAACCACAAAGATGAGAAAGAACCAACGTAAGAACTCTGACAACTCAAAAGCCCAGAGTGCCTTCTTTCCTCTAAATGACCATACCACCTCTCCAGGAGGAGTTCTGAACCAGGCTAAGGTGGCTAAAATGACAGAAATAGAATTCAGAATATGGATAAAAACAAAGATCATTGAGATGCAGGAGTACATTGAAACCCAATCCAAGGAAGCTAAGAATCACAGTAAAACAATACAGGAGCTGACAAACAAAATAGCCAGTATAGAAAAGAATATTACTCACCTGATAGAGCTGAAAAACACACTACAAGAATTTTATAATGCAATCACAAGTATTAATAGTAGAATAGACCAAGGAAGAATCTCAGAGCTTGAAGACTATCTTTCTGAAATAAGACAGGCAGACAAGAATAGAGAAAAAAGAATGAAAAGAAAATAACAAAAACCTTTGAGAAATATGGGACTATGTTAACAGAACAAATCTATGAATGACAGGTATACCTGAAAGAGATGGGGAGAATGGAACCAATTTGAAAAACATACATCAGGACATTATCCATGAGAACTTTCCCAGCCCAGCCAGAAAGGCCAACATTCAAATTCAGGAAATGCAGAAAACTCCAGTAAGATAATTCACAAGAAGATCATCCCCAAGATACGTAACCATCAGATTATCCGTGGTTGAAATGAAAGAAAAAATGTTAAAGGCAGCTAGAAAGAAAGGTTAGGTCACCTACAAAGGGAAGCCCAACATACTAACAGAGGACCTCGCAGTAGAAACTCTATAAGCCAGAAGAGATTGGAGGCCAATATTCAGCATTCTTAAAGAAAAGAAGTTTCAACCCAAAATTTCATATTCAGCCAAACTAAGCTTCATAAGCAGAGGAGAAATAAGATTGCTTTCAGACAAGCAAATGCTGAGGGAATTTGTTACCACCAGACCTGCCTTACAAGAGCTCCTGAAGGAAACACTAAATATGGAAAGAAAAGATCATTATCAGCTACTACAAAAACACACATAGTGTGTTATAGGCCACTGACACTATAAAACAACCACATAAACAAGTCTGCAAGATAACCAGCTAACATCATGATGACGGGATCAAATCCACACATATCAATACTAAACCTGAATGTAAATGAGCTAAATGCCCCCAATGAAAAGGCACAGAGTGCAATATGGATAAAAAAACAAAAGAAAACCATTAGTATGCTGTCTTCAAGAAACTCATCTCACATGCAATGACACCTATAGGCTCATAATAAAGCAATGGAGAAAAATCTACCAAAAAAATGAAAAACAGAAGCAAGTAGGAGTTGCAATCCTAATTGCTGACAAAACAGACTTTAAACCAACAAAGATCAAAAAAGACAAAGAAGGGCATTACATAATGGTAAGTGTTCAATTCAACAAGAAGACCTATCTATCCTAAATATATATACAACCAACATAGGAGCACCCAGATTCATAAAGCAAGTTTTTAGAGATCTCCAAAGAGACTTAGACTCTCAAACAACAGTGGGAGAATTTAACATCCTACTGACAGTGTTAGTCAGATCATCGAGGCAGGAAATTAGCAAAGATATTCAGGACCTGAACTCAGCACTGGATCAAATGGACCTGATAGATACCTACAGAGCTCTCCACCCAAAAGCAACAAAATATACATTCGTCTCACCACCACATGGCACATACTCTAAAGTTGATTATATAATCAAATACAAAACTTTGCTCAGCAAATGCAAAAGAATTGATATGACAACAACCACTCTCTCAGACCACAGCACCACCAAATTAGAAGTCAAGACTAAGAAATTCACTCAAAACCATGCAACTACATGGAAATTAAATAACCTGCTCCTGAATGACTTTTGGGTAAATAATGAAATTAAGGCAGAAATCAAGAAGTTATTTGAAATGAATGAAAACAAAGACACAATGTACCAGAATCCCTGGGACACGGCTAAGGTAGTGTTAAGAAGGAAATTTATAGCACTAAATGCCCACATCAAAAATTAGGAAGATCTCTATTTAACAACCTAACATCCCAACTAAAAGAAATAGAGAACCAAGAGCAAACAAATCCCAATGCTAACAGAAGATAAGAAATAACCAAAATCAGAGCTGAACTGAAGGAAATAGAGACACCAAAAACCATTCAACAGATCAACAAATCCAGGAGCTGGTCTCCTGAAAAAAACTATAAAATATACCACTAGCTAGACTAATAAAGAAGAAATGAGAGAAGATTCAAATAAACACAATCAGAAATGATAAAGGGATATTACCACTGGACCCCACAGAAACACAAATAACCATCAGAAAACATTATGAACACCTCTATGCACATAAACTAGAAAATCTGGAAGAAACTGATAAATTCCTGGACACATACACCCTCCCAAGACTGAATCAGGAAGAACTTGAATCCCTGAACAGACTGCTAGTCAGAGTTCTAGATGGACAGAACTAATAGGATAGATGTATATATGAAGGAGAGTTTATTAAGGAGTACTGACTCGCATGATCCCAAGGTGAAGTCCCACGATATGCCATCTGCAAGCTGAGGAGCAAGGAAGCCAGTCCAAGTACTAAAATCTTAAAATTAGGGAAGCTAACAGTGCGGCCTTCGGTCTGTAGCCAAATGCCCATGAGCCCCTGGCAAACCACTGATGTGGTCCAAGAGTCCAAAAGCTGAAGAATTTAGAGTCTGATGTTCAAGGGCAGGAAGCATGCAGCATGGGAGAAAGATGAAGGCACGAAGACTCAGCAAGTCAGCGTCTCCCATCTTCTGCTGCCTGCTTTATTCTAGCCGCACTGGCAGTTGACTGGATGGTGCTGACCCACACTGAGGTGGGTCTGCCTCTCCCAGTCCACTGAATCAAATGTTAAACTTTTTTGGCAACACCCTCACAGACACACCGGGGAACAATACTTTGCATCCTTCAAAGCAATCAAGTTGACCTTTAACATTAACTGTAACACAGACCAATAATGAGTTCTGAAATTGAGGCAGTAATAAATAGCCTACCATCAAAAAAAAAAAAAAATCCCAGGACCAGACAGATTTATAGCTACCAGATCGAATTCTACCAGATTTACAAAGAAGAGCTGGTACCATTCCTACTGAAACCACTCCAAAAAATTTAGGAAGATGGACTCCTCCCTAACTCATTTTATGAGGCCAGCATCATCCTGATACCAAAACCTGGCAGACACACAACAAAAAAAGAAAATTTCAGGCCAATATCCTTGATGAACATCAATGCAAAAATCCTGAACAATATACTGGCAACCAAATCCAAAAGCACATCAAAAAGCTTATCCACCACAATAAAGTAGGCTTTACCCCTGGGATGTAAGGCTGGCTCAGCATATGCAAACCAACTAAAGACAAAAACACATGATTATCTCAATAGATGCAGAAAAGCCTTTCAATAAAATTCAACACTGCTTCATGTTAAACATTCTCAATAAAGTAGGTGCTGAAGGAACATACTTCAAATGGTTTGCCATATATGACAAACCCACAGCCAACATCATATTGAATGGGCAAAAGCTTGGAGCATTCCCCTTGAAAATCAGCACAAGACAAGGATGTCTTCTTCTCACTACTCCTATTCAACATAGGAGTCCCGGCCAATGCAATCAGGCAAGAGAAAGAAATAAAGAGCATCCAAGCTGAAAGAGAGGAAGTCAAACCATCTCTGTTTGCAGACAGCGTGATCCTGTATCTAGAAAACCCCGTAGTTTTGGCCCAAAAGCTCCTTAAGATGATTAACAACTTCAGCAAAGTCTCAGGATGCAAAATCAATGTACAAAAATTACTAGCATTCTTATTTACCAACAACAGTCAAGCAAAGAGCCAAATTAGGAATACAGTCTCATTTGCAGCTGCCACAAAAAAGGAATACCTAAGAATACAGGTAACTATGAAGGTGCTTTCACCTCTCTACAAAGAGAACTACAAAAAACTGCTCAAAGAAATCAGAGATGACATAAAAAATGAAAACAATTTTATGTTCATGGATAGGAAGAATCAATATTGTTAAAATGGCCATATTGCCCAAAGCAATTTATAGTTTCAATGCTATACTTATTAAACTACCATTGACATTCTTCACAGAACTAGAAAAAAAACTATCTTAAAATTCATATGGAACCAAAAAAGAGGCCGGGCATGGTGGCTCATGCCTATAATCCCAGCACTCTGGGAGGCCGAGGTGGGTGGCTCACTTGAGGTCAAGAGTTCGAGACCAGCCTCGCCAACATAGTGAAACCCCATCTCTACTAAAAATACAAAAATTAGCCAGGTGTGGTAGCACACACCTGTAGTCCCAGCTACTTGGGAGGCTGAGGTAGGTAAATTGTTTGAACCCAGGAGGAGGAGGTTGCAGTGAGCCAAGATAGCACCACCACACTCCAGCCTGGGTGACAGAGTGAGCCTCCGTCTCCAAAAATAATAATAATTTTTTAAAAAAATGTATAGGATACCAAAAGAGAGCCTAAATAGCCAAGGAAATCCCAAGCAGAAAGAACGCTAGAGGCATCACACTACCCAACTTCAAACTATACTATAGGGCTTCTGTAACCAAAACAGCTTGGTACTAGTACAAAAACAGACACATAGACCAATGGAACAGAATAGAGAGCTCAGAAATAAAGCCACACACCTACAACTACCTGATCTTTGAAAAGTCAGCAAAAACAATAGTGGGGAAAGGACTCCCTATTCAATAAACAGTGCTAGGATAATTGGCTAGCCATAGACATAAGATTGAAACTGGACCCCCTCTTTACACCATATACAAAAATCAACTCAAGATGGATTAAAGACTTAAATGTAAAATGCAAACTTATAAAAACCCTGAAAGACAACCTAGGCAATACCAGTCTGGACATAGGAACATGCAAAGATTTCATAACAAAGATGCAAAAAGCAATTACAACAAAAGCAAAAATTGACAAACAGGATCTAATTAAACTAAAGAGCTTTTGCACAGCAAAAAGAACTATCAACAGAATAAACAGACTATCAACACACAACCTACAGAGTGGAAGAAAATTTCTGCAAACTATGCATCTAACAAAGGTCTAATATACAGCATCTATAAAGGAACTTAAACAAAATTATAAGAAAAAAAACAACCCCATTAAAAAGTGCGCAAAAGACATGAACAGACACTTTTCAAAAAAAGACATACATGAAGCCAACAAGCATATGCAAAAAGCTCAATATCACTGATCATTAGAGAAATGCAAATAAAAACTACAATTAGATACCGTCTCACATGAGTCAGAATTGCTATTATTAAAAAGTCAAAAAAATAAATAACAGATGCTGGTGAGGTTGTGGAGAAAAGAGAACACTTTTACACTGCTGGTAGGAAAGTAGTGTGGTGATTCCTCAATTAACTAAAATCAGAACTACCATTTAACCCAGCAATCCCATTACTAGGTATATACCCAAAGGAACATAAATCATTCTATCATAAAGACACATGCATGCATATGTTCATTGCAGCACTATTCACAATAGCAAAGACATGGAATCAACCTAAATACCCATCAATGGTAGACTGGATAAAGAAAAATGTGGTACATAAATACCATGGAATACTATGCAGCCATAAAGAAGAATGAAATCATGTTCTTTGCAGGAACATGAATGGAACTGGAGGCCATTATCCTTAACAAACTAACACAGGAACAGAAAACCAAATACTGCATATTCTAATTTGTAAGTGGAGGCTAAATGATGAGGACACATGGACACATAGAGGGGAACAACAGAAACTGGGGCCTAGCAGAGGGTGGAGGGTGGGAGGAGGGAGAGGATCGGGAAAAATAACTAATGGGTACTAAGTTTAATACCTGGGTGATGAAATAATCTGTAAAACAAACCCCCATGACACAAGTTTACCTATGTAAGAAACCTGCACATGTGCCCCTGAACTTAAAATAAACGTTTTTTAAAAATAAAATAAAATATAAGTAATAAGTAATTAAAAAATTCTAGCCTTGGCCAGGCACGGTGGCTCATGCCTGTAATCCCAGCACTTTGAGAGGCCGAGGTGGGCAAATCACGAGGTCAGGAGATCGAGACCATCCTGGCTAACACGGTGAAACCCCATCTCTACTAATAATACAAAAAATTAGCTGGGCGTGGTGGCGGGCACCTGTAGTCCCAGCTACTTGGGAGGCTGAGGCAGGAGTATGGTGTGAACCCGGGAGGCAGAGCTTCCAGTGAGCCGAGATCGTGCCTCTGCACTCCAGCCTGGGTGACAGAGCGAGACTCCGTCTCAAAAAAAAAAAAAAAAAAATTCTAGCCTTACAGGTACCTTGTAAAATTAAAAAGCACATAAGTAAGATGCTCAATAATAGCAACCAATTGTCGTTATTGCTGTTTTATATGTTTGAAAGATAAGTAGCTCTGTCCATTTAGAGGATACAGAATATAATCTCAAGGAGTCTCTTTTGGTAGCTTAGTCATTTCTACTTATTTGGTCATGATAGTGCCATCTTCCTAAGGGTTTTCTTTCCCATTCTCTGACATAAATATTTCCATTGAACTTCCTCCCTTCTCCTTTTCTCAGGTAATGAGCTGGGTTTGTACTGGGAAAAAATATCCAGCCCCTAAAACAACCAGACTTTGAGCAATCATACCCATATGATTGCTCCTCCCTGACTGCTCTGACACTTGACCCCTGTAACTTTTATCAAAGTCTTCATCCTTGCAATTATCTGCTCTTCTGTGCGTTCCTTAAATAACTAAAATCAGAACTACCTACTATCATTTTTCCCTCTCTACTGGATCATTTTCATCCCCCGAAAATATCCTCAAGTATCTGCTTCTCTTGAAAACAATCCCCACCCCGAGCTCATTCCTCGAAATCCTTCTTAACTTCACATAATCTTGAAGCTAATGACCTATTTCCCTCTTTCTCTTCACCATTAAACTTCTTGGGGCGGGGTCCAGTGGCTCACACCTGTCATCTCAATACCTTGGGAGGCTGAGGCGGGAAGACCACTTGAGGCCAGGGGTTCCAGATCAGCCTGGGCAACATAGTAAGACTCCTGTCTCTATTGAAAATAAATGTGTTTTTAAATTTATTGAAAATGCTGTCTATATTAAATTTCTTGAAAGAGTTGCCTATAGTAACACTTTATCTTTCCTCACCTCACATGCTTCCCTCAGTAGTATTCATTTGGAATAATTTTCTTCCACTCAGCTGCGACTTCTCTTGTCAAGATCAGAAATTAATTCCCTGATACTACATTCATTGAAACCTTCCCTGCTCTTATTTTAACTAACTCTTTAGCAGCTTTTGACAGTTGACCACTTAAATTTTTTTTAAATGTGGTATATGAAAATGATATACTGGTGATACCTGGATGACTTGGTAGTAAATAATACAAATTCACTCAAAGTAAATTAAATAGAAAAGGATTCATTGGAAAAATGAAAAATGATTAGGGGCCGGGCATGGTGGTTCAGGCCTGTAATCCTCAGACTGAGATGCAAGGATCACTTTAGGTCAAAAGGTCAAGACCAGCCTGGGCAACATAGTGAGACCTCCATCTCCACACACACAAAAAGTTTTTAATTAAAAGATTAGCAGCCGGGCTTGGTGGCTCACGCCTGTAATCCCAGCACTTTGGGAGGCCGAGGCGGGAGGATCAAGAGGTCAGGAGATCCAGACCATCCTGGCTAATACGGTGAAACCCCGTCTCTACTAAAACTACAAAAGAAAATTAGCTGGGCGTAGTGGCGGGCGCCTGTACTACCAGCTACTCAGGAGGCTGAGGCAGGAGAATGGCGTGAACCCAGGAGGTGGAGCTTGTAGTGAGCAGAGATCGCGCCACTGCACTCCAGCCTAGGCGACAGAGCAAGACTCTGTCTCAAAAAGAAAAGATTAGCATATTTTAAATTAATACTATTTATTATAATATAGTGCATTATAAATTCAAATAAATACTATTTATTATAATATAGTGCATTATAAATTCAAATAAATAAATTATTTGAATTTGCATTATAAATTCAAATAAATACTATTTATTATAATATAGTGCATTATAAATTCAAATAAATTAATTAATATTGGTAACAGTTAAAATTTAAATCACTTCCTTAAATAATTTGACTATTCATATTGACATTTAATAGCTTCAGTGGCTAGAACTAAAACAGAGAAGGGACTGGTCGAGGTGTCTCGTGCTTGTTATCTCTGCACTTTGGGAGGCTAAGGTCAGAGGATTGTTTGAGCCCAGGAGTTTGAGACCAGCCTGGGAAACATAGCAGGACACTACCTCTACAAAAATAAAAATTAAAAAATATAAAATTTTAAAAATAGGCAAGGGCTAAAGGCTGCAACAAAGAAACAAAATTATAAAAAGATTAGTGAAAACAAGATGTTCACTCCTGTTGCAGTTTTATGTAAGGGGTTTCCTGCAGAATTCATCACGTACTTCAACTCAGATAGCAACTATAGCTCCCATCTGAAGCAGCTATTCCGCATTCTTTTCAGGACCCTGAACCACCAATATGACTACACATTTGATTGGACAATGTAAAAGCAGAAAGTAGCACAGCAAGCAGCCTCTTCCAGTGGGCAGGGTCAGTAGGCCCAAAATCCCACAGGCAAGCAAACTGATAAGAGCAAGAGTAACATGAAAGGTTTCTAAGCATGAATTGAGGAACAGAAGAAGCAGAGCAGACGATCAGAGCAGCATTGGTTTATCTCCAAATCTAGAATTTTTAGTTCATATGTACCCTAGCCAGTGGTTGTGGACAGTGTTGATGTAAAGAACTTAATTTCAGTATAAACGGACTCTGAGCAGCATTGGTGATGTTGTATCCTGAGTTGTAGCCGCTGTAACTGTGACTATTAACTGAGAGAGTGAAACATGGTGTCTGGTTTTCTACTGCATTTTTTCAAGTGGAAAAGTTAACTAAACGGTTGACACACACAAATTGGGGGAATTTAAAAAATAAAAAAGTAGAAGAGGCACTCTGGAATCCTCTGCATTCTGGAAGTGAGAGAAGAGGTGACACTTTCAAAAGGACAGACTATATAGAAGAAAAGTTCATTGGAATGGAGCAAAGAGGTGAAAGACCCAAGGCAAAGACTAGGAAGGAGTCTGACCTCACTTTCTGACAGCAGCTAGCCATTAGTAAACTCTTACCCTTGCCGTTTTCTTTCTGGACCAGTATAGGGCAATCTTGAATACCACAGTAGTATAAAATATTTATTCACTCTAATACTAAATTACTAAAGTATAGGTGAAATGCAGTGTCTTATTTTTGTTTGTATGTGTGTATCTTGTTTTCACAATTTGCAGTCAGAGCAAAACCATAATTAACTGGAATTCTACTGATCAAAAAATAGGTTATACAGAAACTGAGGTGAGGGAAAATGCTTTGAAGAAGGAAAATGAGTTGCTAAAAAATTAAACAGAGTTTGAGGTACAGAAGACAACCAGATGAAAATGTCCAATGGTCCTCTGAAAACAGCACTCTAGGGTTTGGGAGAGGTCACCAATGGCAATGATATAGAAATCATCTACTGAAACATTATAATTAAAGCCATGAAAGTAGATGGCATTGCCAAGGAAGAATGTGTAAAAAGAACAAAAGAGAGTGTATTAGTCCTTTTTCATACTGCTATGAAGAAATACCTGAGACTGAGTAATTTATAGAGAAAAAGAGGTTTAATGGACTCACAGTTCCACATAGCTGGGGAGGCCTCACTATCATGGTGGAAGGTGAAGGAGAAGGAAAGGCATGTCTTACATGGCAGCAGGCAAGCGAGGGTATGCAGGGGATCTGCCCCTTATAAAACCACCAAATCTCAAGAGACTTATTCACTATCATGAGAACAGCATAGAAAAAACCCACCCCTATGATTCAATTACCTCCCACCAAGTCCCTCCCAGGACACATGGGGATTATGGAAGCTACAATTCAAGATGAGATTTAGGTAGGGACACAGGCAAACCTTATCAGAGAGCTTGGTACATTTTTAAGGATTTCAAACAGACAGAAAAAAAGAGGTCTGATTTAAGGAAGGGAAAACATCCACTACTATGTAGCAGTACTACTTGGCCTCTCAGGAGCATATTTCCCTTTCGTTCATTTTTCTCTTTTATTCTTGCTGTCTCAATCCCAATTTATTCTATTTTGCCCACTTCACTCTGGGAAGGGTGAGCTACTCCCAACTCCAGGGGTAAATCCTAATTTACCTAAGCTGATCATTGTGCTCCATTCATCTTGTCATAGATGGGCATATATATCTCTATATATAATATATGTGTGTATGTATTTGTATATGTTATATATAATTGTGTATATGTTTATTTATATATATATATATATATATACACACACACAGTAGTTCTGGCCCATGCATTGTGAGGGAAAACCTGCTGTAGAGACTTCTGGGAAAGAGTTTCGCTGCTGAAAGACACATGAGAAATGAAGTTCCCCTTCTTCTAGTCTTTGTTCCTCTTGGAACTGCAGCAACCATCTTGTGGTATTGAAGAAAACTATCTCAGGATGGCAGGGTAGAAAATGGAAAGGACCTGGGTCCTCAATCACATCATTAAATTGTTGATGAATTATCCTTGAGACAAAATACTTCAGGACTATGGAGGATAACTTCTCCTCGGTGTTTAAATCAGTCTAGTAAGGATTTTCTGCAGCCCAAAGTGCACATTAATATGTAAAATGCAGCCAGAGTTAAGAAGAGTCAGATCAACCTTATCAAATGTTCCTGATAGTTGAAGAAGAAGAAGAAGAGTCATTCTTGGTTTAGGTCCAAATACAAAGTGAAAAACTCAAAGTCCTTAATTTTATTTTAATACGTATGTGCTATATATAACACATATAGCTTAGAAGGACATTTTAGTCACACTTCTTCAAATAAATGAAGAAATATATCAATCAAGATTTAATCAGAAAAGAACTATTAAGAGGCAGATGATTATGATGACTAGATAGATAGATAAGGGGACTTGGTACAGGGATTTGACCTTATCAACTTTGGGAGCTGGTTAAGCAGTCTCTGTAAGGCTGTAGACTTTGCACCTGATGCTGAAACTCTTCAATCCATACAGTAGACAGTTGGGAAAGAAGACGGGTGTAAAGTGAGGAAGACCAAAAACAGTCTCAAATTCATAATCATAATTGGAGCCCATGAGAACACACTGACCAATATGTCATTTCTTTTTGCTTCTTGCCTTAAGGAAATACAAGCCCTGCAGAAGCAAGGGCCTTTCATCAAGGTGCTAAACACACACACCTGGCCCAGGAGTCAGAGACACTGACTTCAGGGGAGGGTAGAACAGGTGCAGGCCTGGTTACTGACTCATGCCAGGAGGTGATCCAACAGACAAGCAACGAGCTGTCTAGGCCATAAAATGGCTGCTTCTTCACTTTTACCCTCTGAATCTCACACAAAAATGTCCCTGGTGGCCCACTTTAACTGGCAACACACAGGACAGTAAATTCTGGGAAGTGTAATGTAGACTAGCCAAGCTGACACATTAAAAAGTCACCAAAGCTTGCCGGTTTCTTGTGAAATAAATGGAGTCTATTGTTATTGTGGTGTTTCTTTTTCTTAATCTAATAAGACAGTCTTTGGAAAGAACATTTACATATTTACATGCATCCTTACCAAAGCCTTTTAGTGGCATCTGTTTTGCAAAATACTTGCATCTGCTCAGTCATCTTACTATTTTAATTAGATGTTATAAATAAGAGAGTACTTACCACCTCTGAACTGTATCCTGAGCTTTCTTAAATATGCAGATAGTGAGAGATGTCCATTCTGAAAACAGTTGCTTCACAGACATATGCCACTTGTTATGATAGCAGAACACTTTTGCCAAAGTAACATATCCTGTCTCAATTTTGCCAAATTTATCAAGAATAAATGTTATCTCTACCCTAGAAGACCAATAATAAAGGTTATGCATGATCAAGGTAATGTGAACAAGAATTGTCTAATATCTGAAAAATCTATTTTGACAAACATGTTTTCCTGTGTTATAGTTGAATGAAAGACTCAGCAGTGAATAAATCATAGACATCAGAACTATATACACAGGCCAAAGTTAAGAAATAAGCATATATGTTAGATGAGATTGGTGAAGTCAATAATTAACCTGTATCCACTTAGGTCAATTTACCTCTTTGTGTCTCTATTTTCTTATTTACAAAGTGAGATAAATAAAGCAAATTCTAAGATTAACTTCCAACTTGATTCTATATATATTTCTAAATGTATTCATGTATTTAATTCCAGTATTATCTAATACTTTAGGAGTATGGAATAAAACAATTTAAAACATAAAAATACTTACGCATAAAATATTTATACATTTGCACAAATGTATTGCAAATATATCATTATAACAGAGGCATTAACTACTTTATAATTATATGCATAAACCAAAAAATATAAATCCAACCAGAAAAATTTTGCATCAAATGTATCACAGAATATTTTTCTGTTTTTGTTATTGTTGTTGTTTGTTTTGAGACAGAGTCACACTTTGTCGCCCAGGCTAGAGTGCAGTGGCGTGATCTCGGTACAAATGATTCCCCTGTCTCAGCCTCCCAAGTAGCTGGGATTACAGGCACCCACCACAACGCCTGGCTAATTTTTTTGTATTTTTAGTAGAGATGAGGTTTCACCATGTTGGCCAGGCTGGCCTCAAACTCCTGACCTCAGGTGATTCGCCTGCCTCTGCCTCCCAAAATACTGGGATTACAGATGTGAGCCACTGTGCCCTGCCCTGTGTATATTTTTTAATTTGTACAAGTTAATTTTAAAATCTGAAAGCCAAAATATGCAATGAACAAACAAGACAATGTATTTGTCTAAAGGTACCTAAATACAATATCAGCTTTGGGAAACAAGAAAAAGTTAATGACAGATAATTGGTTGGAAGGAAATATTTACAATATTTTGAACCAATAGGGAACTAATTTTTAGTATTCCAAAGGAACAATAATTAACAAGTAAAAGGAAAATCAATATAAAAATTGGTAAATGATATGAGCAGGCAATCCATAGAAGAAAATAACTCAAAAGAGTATAAAATATATGAAGAGATGTCAAACTCATTGTTAATCGAGAGAAATACAAGTGAAAACAAAAGGGAGAATTTTCAAAATAAAGCAAGATGATGCCACTTTTTACCTATAAGATTGGAGGGAAAAAAGAAAGTCTGATAATGTCAATCATTGACATGAATAAGGGACTACACAGTCTGGGACTACAGAGTCTCGGACTACAAATGGGAATGTAGACTGGGGCAGCCCCTCTGGAGAGCAATTTGGTAACAGTTTGTCAAATGGAATAATAAAGTAAAATAGACCCTGTGACTGAGTAATCCCATTCCTGGGTACATATGCGAGAGTTTCCTTACACAGGCTCAGCCTATGAGAGGACATATGCAAGGATATTAATCTCAGGGTTGTTTGTAATAATGGAAAGTTAGCTAAACTAGAAAGCTGAATGGAGAACTATACAGTCAAAACAAAAGAATGGGGAAGTTTATGAAACCAAGGTAAACATTAAAAACCAAAACACCACTGTTAAAAATTATAAAGACATTAGAAACAGCATGGGGCAAAACAACCACACCTGAAAATCAAATCAGTGTCCTAGAGAGAAAGACATAAGACAATCACTGCAGATGCAAAATAAGAAAAACAGATTGAGTCCGGGTGCAGTGGCTCACACCTGTAATCCCAGCAGTTTGGGAGGCCAAGGTGGGCAGATCACCTGAGGCTGGGAGTTCAAGACCAGCCTGGCCATCATAGTGAAACCCCGTCTCTACTAAAAATACAAAAATTAGCCAGGCGTAGTGGTGCATGCCTGTAATCCCAGCTACTCGGGAGGCTGAGGCAGGAGAATCGCTTGAATCCGGGAGGCGGAGGTTGCAGTGAGCAGAGATCACGCCACTGCACACCAGCCTGGGCGACAGAGCCAGACTCTGTCTCAAAAAAAAAAAAAAAAAAAAAAGATTGAAGAAATTGTATAGAAGATTGTAGAAAAGGAGGACAATGAAACAGAAAATGTATTCATAGATATTATTTTCTTAAAATAACTTGCATAAATGTTAGAAATAATGAAATCTGCAGAAGAAAAAGTATACAGATTATCAACATAAAAATAAACACATTCTGGTTAAGTTACTGAATTTAAGAACAAAAAAGTTCTTCATGTTTCCTTACAAAACAACTAACTAACTACATGAGGGAAAAGATAGGCTGTTAACAGAAGAGGACGCAGCAATAGCTGCACAAGGCTGAGGGAAAGAAAGTTCGACCTCTGGACATGATATTCAGTCAAGTGGATACACAGGTGAAAGGCAGGTATCCTAAGACCTCACTGAACTGGGAGAACACTGAAGTCTCTGCAAAATCTATTGGATGACAGAATGGGCTCAACCTAGAGATTAAAGTAGAAATCTTGGGTGGCGGCTTGGAGCCCAGGCCCAGCAGCGGCCCCCGCGCCGTGCAGGCGTTCGCTTAGGCGCGAGCACTGCAGACGCCCACGGCGGCAGCGACCGGTGGAGAGCGGGGCGAGAGCGGGGCGGGAGCCGGGCTGGCCTGGGAACCCGGCGCCCCGGGAGCCAGCGGCGCGCGGCTGACAAGGCTGGACCCTCGAGCGCCTGGAGACCATACCAAAGCGGCAGGGCTTCGAGTTCTGGAGCTGCACCCTTCTTGAGCTGAAGAGGCCAGGCTCCTCCCCCTGCATAAGGTGCAAATCCCCAGTGGCTCCACCCCGCACAAGCGGGCCCCCCAGTCTGTCGTGGGCATGCCCAGATTCCCTTACCTGCCTTCTGCATCTATCATTTCCCCCCTCTAAAGAAGTAAATCCAACTGCCATTAGAATAAGGTTAAGGACAAAGAACGATCTGAACTGCTTCCTGCTGACAGAGGGCACTGTTTTAGGAAGACAGCAATCTTATCTCCCTCGGAGGCCTATCTAAGGGTCCTCGGTAAAAGGGGGCTACCGTTTAAGGTTCCGATTACATGATCATTTGGAGTTCAGTGGCCTGAAGGTAAGAAGAAACAAACTGGCTTATTAGAAAACGTGGCAAAACGAAACAAAAGGGGTAAGGACAGCTCAAAAATCCCCAGACTTCCAACACGCTCAGATAACTAGTAGCTACAAGTTATGCCTGCTAAGATTTGGGTGCATGGGGCTTGGCTTTGGTGAGCTCCCTTGGTCTCATTTTCCCAAAATGAAACCTCCAGGTTATGAGCACCTATTTACTCCTATCACCTGGTAGGATTTGCAGGATAATTACTCAGAATTAAAATATTGATCTAGATTTTTACATTAGCCATCCCTTTTGTTCCTTCTGAGCTGCAGCCGGAGATTGCTGGTGGGTTCACAGGAACAAGTAGGGTTAGTCTAAAATGTAGGCAAAAACTTAAAAACAACTAATGAGTTAGAATTTAATGACAAATGTATGATAAGTTTCAAAACATAATTTCTCTCTCTCCAATCCTCAATTTGTTAAAAATAAATCATGATAAACCTGAGCTGTTTGCAAAATAGACTTTAGTCTTAATACTTGGCTTGATTACTTGCATAAAGTGCAACAAGAATAATAGGCTTTTTTTTTTTGGTTTTTTTTTTTTGGTTTTTTTTTTTTTGAGACAGAGTTTTGCTCTTGTCGCCCGGGCTGGAATGCAGTGGCGCGATCTCGGCTCACTGCAACCTCTGCCTCCCGAGTTCAAGCAATTCTCCTGCCCCAGCTGACATAGGCTTTGATGGAATTCTGTTCCACAAGGAATCTCAGATAGGACTTTTGAAAGCCAAGCCCAGCCATGGGTTTGTACCCTCAAATACCTATGAGTTGGGTAAACTCCGCTCTTCTTGAGGTCCCAAGAACATGGGGTTCCGGGACCTGTTAGAAAGTGACATTCTTTACTCACCATAGATTAGGAACCCTGTGCAGGGACTGTGTAGATGAGGTATGAGGTCAGTTTTCCCAAGGGGCTTTTATCAGCTCTACAAGTCAAGCTTGATTCCTTAAAGGGAAGCATACCCTTCCAGTCAAAGCCTTGGCAAAACAACCAGTTTCTCCCATTGCATCCTGTTGCAAAAGGAAATGGATTGTTATTGCACTGATGCAAACAACTATACTGCCGTAAGTCAAGAACACTCATGACAAGTTTCCAAATCCTGAAGAAGCCAGTCAGAGAAAAAAACAAATATGCTCCAAATTTTGTTCACAGGAGTATACCTTACTCAATTATTAAAGCTCATAAATAGCTCAAAATACATATCCTTGACTCTGAAAAACAAAACAAGGATCAGCAATGTTCCAAGCAAAAGTCAAAAAATATTACTTCAGTTTTCTATTAGGTCAGTCCATTCAGTTTATTCTTGCTTTGCTTGATATTCATGAACACTTCAGTTCTTCGTGAGTCCTGTACTTTTTTAAATTCCATTGTCACAATCCCCAAAGTTATCAGAAACCTGCATTCAGAGCACCTGTCAAGGTTCTATAGCTGATTATAAACCATGTTTTGAAGAGGATCAAAACAAGACAACAATTGTCTGTGAATAACAAAATGTCCAGGGTAGTTACTCTCAAAACACAACTGACAAAGAAATTTGATTATCTCTGTGGTTTATAATAACTTAACATAATAACCTTAATTGTGATGGATAGCATATACTCAGTCATTAGAATTTTAGAAATCTCAGACAATTCTGAAATAAATATTAATATTATTTTCTAAAGTACAATCTGAAGAAGATTAAACATCATATTGGCAATCACACGTACCTAAACATGTCAAATAATCCTGCTTACCTCTCTTTTGGATGCTCCAGGGGTCTTCTGTACCATCCAAAAGCTAGAGGTCAAGAAAGACAATCTTGAGGCTGAAATTTGATTTTGGGAAGCCTGTTAATGCTATGAAATAGAATTCCGTATTACCATAAGTTATTTATTTTGCCAAAATGATGACTCAAAAAATTTAAAACAAAGCAAAAACCTTTACTCATTAAGAGGGAAAACTTAGCTTTCCAAACAGTTTGTCTCCTGCTTTCTCTTTCTTTTCCTTGGAAGCCTATCCATAAGGCAAACAGAAATCTTTCATTATCCTTTACTATTACACAAAAATCTTGTACATGGGAGAGAAAGCCAAATTTTGCCCTTACATTAGTTTACTATTGATGTCAACCCCAATTTTCTAATGAAAACTTATAGACAATTCTATCCAATCTTAACCAGTTTGACCATTAGGTAAGATTCTTATAACCCTTCATAACCCTTTACAAATTTTGCTAAAGAGCAGATTACTGCCTTCAGGGAAACTTGTGCTTTCATTTCAATGCTGAATTTACAGAAAAACAATATAATACACTACTGAATTTAGTCAATGTTTACACACAGAATTTCTTTTGCAAGATTAATTTTTACAATCCTTCCATAACTTTCTTAAATCTTTAGCTTTATTTTATCTAATTTAAAACAATCCTTTTAGCATAGGCAAAAATTTAGATTTCCATGCCTTCTTATATTTTACTAAGATTATATGATTAATGATTATTTACTAAGATTAAGGCCTATGTCCCCAGGCCTTACCATGTTGTAAAGTAGGCAACTTCTCAAAGGCCAAAGAAACAGTTTACAACTTTAAAACATTTAGCAAATCTACTATCTGACCCACAGAATTTAGACCACCTATTTCCATTTTAACTACATTTGCATTTTACCAATAATCTTTAAGACTTTTTTTTTTTTTTTGAGACAGAGTCTTGCTCTGCCACCCAGGTTGGAGTGCAGTGGTGTGATCTTGGCTCACTGCAAGCTCCGCCTCCCAGGTTCACGCCATTCTCCTGCCTCAGCCTCCAGAGTAGCTGGGACTACAGCTGCCCGCCACCACTCCTGGCTAATTTTTTGTATTTTTAGTAGAGACAGGGTTTCACCGTGTTAGCCAGGATGGTCTCAATCTCCTAATCTTGTGATCTGCTCGCCTCGGCCTCCCAAAGTGCTGGGATTACAGGCGTGAGCCACCATGCCCAGCCAAGACTGTTTTTATTACTCAAAGATTAATGTCACATGAACTAAAAGGCATTATAGCTTTTATTTTTCCTTCAAAAATATTTGATCTAAGCAATTATTTTCCTTTAGGCCAATTAATTAGAGCTCTCTTTTTTGTAGACATCACACACAACACATACATAACTACACAGACAAACAGAAGCAGATCCAGTAGTTATAAGATTTTCTGTTTACCAGCCAGGCGCAGTGGCTCACGCCTGTAATCCTAGCACTTTGGGAGGCTGAGCAGGATGAATCACCTGAGGTCAGGAGTTTGAGACCACCCTGACCAATACAGTGAAACCCATCTCTACTAAAAATACAAAAATTAGCCAGACGTGGTGGCATGCGCCTGTAGTCTCAGCTACTCAGGGGGCTGAGACAGGAGAATTGCTTGAACCTGGGAGGCAGAGGTTGCAGTGAGCCAAGATTGTGCCATTGCACTCCAGCCTGGGTGACAGAGTGCAACTCTGTCTCAAAAAAAAAGAAAAAAAGATTTTCTGTTCACCAATCTCCTTATTGGACTATTGGCCTCTAAGTGGGGCCCTTTAAGAGGAAGGCTAGGAAAGCATGCAGTTTCTAGGGCCTAATAAACAGGTATAGCTGGAAGATAAAAGCAGATTTTGAAAGGAATCCATCTGCCTCTAATTCCTGGAGCTCCATGAGGAAAACAGAGGTCTTTCCAAAAATGGAATTAGTGGCACCTTTTGTTTTCACCAGGCCATCAGAAATTATCTTAGGGCCTCTCATGCGTGCATTAAGGGTGGCAAGAAAAAATGGAGAAAAAGAATTCAGTCAACTGAGAAAACAACCTTTTTCCAGCAAAATAAGATCCAAGAGGAGAAAAACATAAAGGCCTTTAAAATATACCTATAACTTGGATATCCACTTTTAATTAAGCTGAGTGCTCTTTAAGAAAATCCTTTTAAATCCCTTATTACCTGATTTTACCCACGCCAAGCAGCCAATATTTCTGGCTTTTGAACTTTACCAAAGGTAACCTCCCAGGTGCTCAGAGAAAGGAAAATTGAAGGTGGTTCATGAAGGGGGAGAGAATCAACAATCAAACCAGAAAGAGAATCAAGAATCAAACCAGAAAGGACCCATTACCTAAGCCAGGATTGAACCCAGGCCACCATTGTAAAATGGCAGAGGCTAAAAGAAAGCACTGCCACGTGGTTACAGGTCACGCTTTCAAGGAAGTAAAACAAGATGGAGACCTGCAGCAAAGTTTGCCACTGACCGGTTTGCTAGGCTGGGTTGAACAGTGGGCCTATGGAGTCCTAGGCCCACATCGCATCCTAAGGTACCCCTCTTTCTGAAAGGATCATACAGAGAGACATGCAAGGCACACCAGATTGGCTACAGCTTAAGACCAACCTCACAAATACTTTTTCATAATTAAAACTTTGAAGAGAATATAAACAGTGATCCTTATCATTCTCTTTACTGGTTTGCACAGGGACAGGGAGGCCAAAAGCCCGACTGGTTTAAAAAAACTCTTATCTTTTTCCAGCATGTCAGGCTTCTGGCTTCCCTCCCCTCAAGCTCAATCCCAAGCCAACCAGTTTAAGGCTTGGGAAATTAACTTTTCCCAGTTTGGAAGATACATCTGAGGGGAGTGCCCTGCAGCATGGGGACACAACCACCCATCTGTGAAGAAAGGACAGAGGAGAAAAAAGGCAGCATTTTTTCAAAAGAGCCCCAGGACTCAGGATGCATTTGAAAGAGATGCAGACTGAAAATGAATGGCTACGCATCTAGAAAGAGGGGAGAGAGGCATCCCTGATTCCCTTCTCTTCCTAGTGAATACCTGGGATACATGAGGTAGAGAAAGTAAGGCATCCCTCTTTCTCTATTTATATCCCTGAGTCCCGGTGACCACAACACCGGGTGGTCACCAGCACACGGGTGCTGCCCATGAGTGTCAAAGCAGCTTTCACCCATGTTAACAGTGGGGCCTAGGGGATAGGATTATCCTCTCTTACCCATGTATGTCCTATGTCCCCTGCTGTCAGTAGCTTTTGAGTTCCCTAGACCTCATTTATGCCATGGATACTAGCGTGACCTTTATCCATGAAATGGGAGGCTTGGCTTAATCAGCAGCAATTAGTCATGCTCACCTGCACTGTGCCTTTTAACTTCCGTCATCGTCTGCCTCTGGATCCCTCAGATACAGTTTTCTTTCCCTGGGCTTCAACTCGAAACTTGGAATTGAGTTGGGGCAAAAGACCTGCCTCAGGGGGTTGCATGGACTCCTTATCATAAGCTGAATGTTAAGGTGAAGCTGTGGAATTGAGTCCTCCTCCAACAAGGAAAAGGAATTGGGGTCCTGACCTGGTGAAAACGTCTTCTAAAAGGAAAAAAAAAAAAAAAAACTTACATAAAAGTTAACTCCTGACAGGGTGGAGAAAATAAAAAAACAACAACAGCTTAAATGCAGGGCTGGAAAGATGCCTGAAGGAAGAACCTCTTATTCTTATGCAAATGGGTTTCTCCAACAGGGAGAGAATTATTTTTTTTGAGACAGAGTTTCACTCTTGTTGCCCAGGCTGGAGTGCAATGGCACGATCTTGGCTTACTGCTACCTCTGCCTCCCAGGTTCAAGCAATTCTCCTGCCTCAGACTCCCAAGTGGCTGGGATTACAGGCGCCTGCCCACCATGCACAGCTAATTCTTTGTATTTTTAGTAGAGACGGGGTTTCACCAGGTTGACCAAGCTGGTCTTGAACTCCTGACCTCAGGTGATTCACCTGCCTCAGCCTCCCAAAGTACTGGGATTACAGGTGTGAGCCACCACACCAAGCCAAGAGAAACTTTTAATTGCTGTTTCTTCCCTGGGGCTTGGACCAAGCTGGAGCCCTCTGTTGGGGGAAGGGAAGATTCCGTGGGTACTTAGCAGGAAATGCTGTCCAGATGGCCACACAAGGCCCGGGCCCCCAAGGCTACCTTGGGCTGGGTGGTAGTGGTGGCTTATTCCTGCCCTGCATGGCCACTGGACATGGCATGCACATGCAGTGGACACCACCACGCACCTCAGCCGGAGGGAAGGGGAGCAGGGAGCCGCCGTTCACCCATTTGTCCCACATGTGCACCTGCGGCCATTGGGGTGGGAGTGGAACACCCCCAATATCGTAAAAGAAAAGATAGGTGACATTACAGTCCCGAATAAAAAGAAGCAAAATGCCATAGAAAAGGCTGGGTTAGACCGAGACCAATATTCCTGACCCCCAAGAGCGACAAGGGGTCGGGGGTCGGGGGGCAGAGTTTCCTCTACCCTCAGAAGAAGTCTTAGGACAAGGCTCAGAAATGAAAGGGAAAGAAATTTTTTTTGTCCACTTTTACTCACCACATCTCATAGTTCCAAACAGGCCACCAAAATGATACAGAAATCTTGCTCCTTAGTTCAGCTAAAATCTGGGTTCTTATCTCACAACCAGGAAAAATTAGGCACACAGGCACGCTGAAGCGTGAGGAGTAGGCAAAAAGAAAGCTCTCAGCAAAGAAAGAGGTGGTCCTGCCAACAGGCCTCCACCTCACAGACTGCATACCAGGCCACCATACACAAGCTGAAGAGGCAGACTCCATTCCCTGCATAAGGTGTGAATCCCTGGTGTCTCCACCCCATTCTCCCAGCGCATGCATGCGGGCCCCCAGTCTGTTGCGGGCATGCCCAGACAAGGCCCTGTGCACCCTTATATGCCTCCTGCATCTATCAGTATTGTACAGGATAAGGTGATGACCCTTTTTATAGGACATCAAAGGCACAATCCATGAAAGAAATAATGAACTGGACTGGACTTCATTAAAATTAGTTTAGGTGTTTTTTTTTTTTTTTACTCTGTGAAAGACATTGTCGAGAGAATGAGAAGACAAGACACGGACTGGGAGAAAATATTTGCTGAAGATATATGTGATAAAAGACTGTTATTCAAAATATGTAAAGAATGCTTAAAACTCAACAGTAAGAAAACATACCCAATTTTCTAAAAAGGGGGGATTAAAGATCTGAACAAACACCTCACCAAAGAAGATGTACACATGGCAAATAAGCATATGAAAAGATGTTCCATATTATATGTCATCAAGGAAATGCATATTAAAACAAGTGAGATAACACTAAACACCCATTAGAATGTCTATAGTCCAGCACACTGACAACACAAAATGCTGGCAAAGATGTGGAACAGAAACTCATTTACTGCTGGTGGGAATGCAAAATAGTATAGCCACTTGGAAGACAGTTTGAGAGGTTCTTCTGTAAGTAAACATACTCTTAGCATGTAATCCAGTAATTGCCCTCCTTGGTATTTACCCAAATAAGTTGAAAATGTATGTCTGCACAAAAATATGCACATGGATGCTTATAGCAGCTTTATTCATAATTGCCAAAACTTGAAGAAAATCGAGATGTCTGTCCTTCAGTATGTGAAGGGATATATAAAACTATGGTACATCCAGACAACAGAATATTACTCAGTGCTAAGAAAAAATGGGCTAGCAAGTTATGAAAAACATGGAGGAAACTTAAATGCATATAACTAAGTGAAAGAAGCCAATCTGAAAAGTCTAGCTACATGCTATAGGATTCTAACTGTGACACTTGGAAAGGTAAAAACTATGGAGACAGTAAAAGGATCAGTGGTTGCCATAAGTTAGGGGATTGAGGGAGAGAGGAATGAATAGGAAGGGCACATAATTTTTAGGGCAGTGGAAATACTCTGTATGATACTGTAATGAAGGATACATGTCATTATACATTTATCCAAACCCACGGAATATACACCACCAAGAGTGAACTATTGATTTTGGGTGATGATGTGTCAATACAGATTCACCAATTGTAAGCAAATGTAGCACTCCATTTATGGGGAGGTTATATATGCGTGGCGACTAGAGAGTACATGTCTGTGCCTTCCTCCCAATTTTGCCATGAACCTAAAACTTTTAGACTGAGCACAGTGGCTAATGCCTATAATCCCAGCACTTTGGGAAGCTGAGGCAGGAGGATCGCTTGAGGCCAGGAGTTAAAGCCAGTCTGGGAAACATGTGAGACCCCTTCTCTACAAAAAATTAGCTGGGCATGGTGGTGCATACCTGTAGTCCTAGCTACTTAGGAGGCTGAGGTAGGAGGATCCCTTGAGCCCAGGAGTTCAAGGTTACAGTGAGCCATGACGGCACCACTGCACTCCAGCCTGGGCAACAAAGCAAGACTCTGTGTCTCAGTAAATAAATAAGCCTTAAAATATACATATTTATAAAAAGACAAGCAATAAAAAATAAAATCAAAAGCTGGTTTTAAAAATATTAACAAAATTGGCAAACCTCTACTTAGGCTGAATAAGAAAAAGAGATAAACAATTAATATCGGAAACAAAAAAAAGGAAAGATCACTACAGAACATACAGACATTTAAAAGTTAAGGTGAAAGAACATATCACCTCAACAGACAACATTTATGATAAAACTTCTCTAAAAACGAAGAATAGAAGGTAAATTACAAAACCTGATAAAAGGCATCTATTAAAAAAACTTAACTGCTAAGATAATAATGAAGAAAGGCTAAATGCTTCCACTGTAAGATAAGGGATAAGCCAGGATATCCACTCTCCACCTCTCCCCCATGTCAACATGGTATAGGTGGTCATACCTAGTGCAGTAAAGCAAGAAAAAAAAAGTATACAGATTGCAAAGAGGAATTAATGCTGTCTTTATTTGCAGATGTGGTCGTGTGCATAGAAGAACCTAAGGCACAAATAAAACTTTTCACTAAAGACATGATCATTTATGCAGAAAATCTTAAAGAATCCGGAACAAAATTATTAGACCCAATGAGTCATTCAGCAAGATCAGAGGACACAAGGTCAAAGGACACAAGGTCAAATCCAAAATATGAGCACTTAAAAACTGAAAATAAAAAAACATTTAAATAGCACAAAAATATAATTTACCAAAGATAAATGTAACAATATATGTTACAAGATTGTATACACCGAAAAACTATATGCTGATGAGAAAAATCGAAATACCTAAATAATGTAGACATATTTTGTGTTCATGGGCTAGAAGTCTCAATATTGTTAAATTGTCAGTATTTCCAAAATTGATTATGTAAACAATGCAATCTCAAAATCCCAGCATGCTTTCTAATTTAGAACAAAACATTGTAGTTCATTAAGATCCAATTTTTTTTTTTTTTTTTTTAGAGATGGATCTTGCTCTGTCACCCAGGCTGGAGTGCAGTGGCGTGATCTCAGCTCACTGCAACCTCTGCCTCCCGGGTTCAAGCAATTCTCCTGCCTCACCCTCCTGAGTAGCTGGGATTACAGGTGCACAACACCATGCCTGGCTAATTTTTGTATTTTTTAAGTAGAGACGGGGTTTCACCATGTTGGCCAGGCTGGTCTCAAACTCCTGACCTTCGGATCCACCTGCCTCAGCCTCCCAAAGTGCTGGGATTACAGGCATGAGCCACCACGCCCGGCCTGAGATCCAATTTTTTAAATATTAAATAAAGAGAAAGCCAAAACAATTTTTAAAAAGCGAAATAGGACTCACGACTACCTGATTTTATGGTTTACTATAAACTACAGTAATCACCATAGTGTGATGTTGGCATAAAGACAGAAATATAAATTAATGGGACAGAATGGAAAGCCCAGAAACAGACTCACACATATATGGACAGCTGATTTTCAATAAAAATCAAATAAGCCAGGCAAGGTGGCATTCACCTATAGTCCTAGCTACTTCAAAGACTGAGGTGGGAGGATGGCTTTGAGCATGGGTGTTTGAGACCAGCCTGGGCAATATGGTGAGACCTCGTCTCAAAATAAATAAATAATAAAGAAATGTAGTGGAAAAAGGATAGTCTTATTAACAAATGGTACTAAAAAAATTGGATATATAATATTTAAGCAATAACAAAAACTACAACTTTGTGTGTTCCACACAACATACAAAACATCAACTCAAAATGAATCACAGACATACTTAAAAGGTCAAGGCTGCAGTGAGCCATGATTGTGCCACTGCACTCCAACCTGGGAAAGGAGGATCACTCAGCAATAAAAGGAAATGAACTACTGATAAATGCAAAATCATGGATAATTACAAAAGCATCATGCTAAGCAAAAGGCAAACTCAAAGGGCAACATACAATATGATTCCATTTATATGACATTATGGGAAAAATAAAACTATAGGAACAAATCAGTGATTGCCAAGGGCTTGGTATAGCGGAAAGGAGCAAAAGAGAACTTACTTGATAAGATGGAAATATTTTATATCTTAAGTACGCTGACGGTTACAACAACTGCATAATCTGTCAAAACTCATCATGCTGTACACCTAGAGAAGGTGAATTTAACTTGGGTAAACACGATGTAAATTTCTTAATGGGAAAAACCTAGCAAGTAACAGCAAGAGAGGGGATATTTTTTGCTTTTGCAATTTTACTTTAAAAACATTGGAAATACAGCGTATTTCTCTTAAGTGTTTTTACAAGTTGTGTTCTTGTGCGTTAAGATAGTGTATCATGACACCTAAAAACATATTTCCTTTCGAAAGATAAGGGAATAGACAACCCAGTCACTGTGGCTTGAGTCTGTAATCCCAGCTACTTGGGAGGCTGAGGCAGGAAGATTGCCTTGATCCCAGGAGTTCGATACCAGCCTGGAGCAATATAGCAAGAGTTCACTTCTAATTTAAAAAATAATAATGAAGAAGGTTCATAAGAAAGGTAAAGCAATAGACAAATCAAAATGTTTTATATTTTCCTATTATATACCACGTTTCTGCGTATCTCTTTGCAAAGTATCAATTATATTTCCTAAGTAGCCATATAGTTACAGAAACCAGTTTTTCATTTAAGCATTAGTGTATTATTTATAACAGTGGAATTAACCTCTATATTAATTATTCAGGTCAATGAAAGAGATATTAAAACCCCATTACTTGGAGCATTTCCCTGCCATTTTAATTCCTAGAGATGAGGCTTACGTTTTTCTATATTTCTCAAGTACCTCCGGTGATTTTTATCAGTCAAGTTTAAAAACTGGAAGTTAGTAAACAGACTCAAGTAATCCATGAGATAGTAAGGCATACGATAATTTCCAATACTAACAAATCAGGTTAACAATGGTAAGACAAAAAGTTTGGTAATGCTGGCCATTTATAGGGCATAGCATTTCTGGGAAGGACATTAAAAAAATGAAAACAATATAATTGATACAAGGCATTGTTTTAAGTACTGAGAATATAGCAGTGAACAAAATAAAGTCCCTGCCCTAATGGAACTTATATTCTAGTGGGGAAGCAGTCAATGGCAAATGAACCAAATATATAAGCAGTGGTAATGCTAGAAGAAAATGCAAGATAAGGGATTTTTAAAAATGATGGGGCAGGGTACTAATTTCAAGACTTGAAATGACATTTCAGCTGAAAGAAACCTGAATTGAGGAAACGAGTTTTGTACAAGTCACAAATAAGCATTTTTAATAGAGGGACAACAATGCAAAGATCAAGAAGTATTTTCTTTGCATTGAGAGGAGTGGCTGAAGTGAAGCAAAAAGAACAGAAATAGCTAAGTAGAAGTGCCTTAGGCAGAAAGCTGTGAATGCATTTATCAAAGACCCTAGTTTTTAAAACTTTCTCTTTTTTTCCGAGGCAGAGCCTCACTCTGTCGCCCATGCCGTAGTGGCGTGATCTTGGCTCACTGCAACTTCTGCCTCCTCGGTTCAAGTGATTCTCCTGCCTCAGCCTCCCGAGTAGTGGGGATTACAGGCGCATACCACCACACCCAGCTGATTTTTGTATTTTTAGTAGAGGCAGGGTCTCACCGTGTTAACCAGGCTGGTTTCAAAGTCCTGATCTCAAGTGATCTGCCCGCCTCGGCCTCCCGAAGTGCTGGGATTACAGGAGTGAGCCACTGCACCCAACCTTGTAGTTTTTAAAACTTTTAATGTCTTAGTGTTAAAAGGGTTGAGTTTGGTTTGACATATTTTGATATTACATATCTATTAGCTGTCTAAGTGGAGATGAGTTCAGGGTAGTGGTTGAAGCTGAAGATAGACAGCACTAGAAACAGGAAGAGAGAAACAGCTGTTGAGAAAGAGAGAGATCGAAATTAAGTCTTGTGATAGCAATGATATAGGATTCCAGAAAGTAAAAAGAAGTGGGTAAGAGGCAGCAGCTGATCAAAAAAGAAATTAGAAAAAATAAATAAATAAAACCACCACACCAGGACTTCATATAGTCAGCCTGCAGAACACTAGAGACAAATCAGAGATTTGAAAAGTAAACAGAAGGAATAAAAGAAACTAGTGGCAGTTCCATAGCTCATTCTAGATTGGAAATCTAATTAATATTAGTCAACAATAATGAAATGACAATACATCACACATTTTTCAGTCACATAAAGTTTGCATATCACCAACGCAAACAATATCCTTAGCTCATTTAATAGAATCATTAGGAGTTTTAGACTGTTCATACCTCTTTAGTTTCATATTTAGATCAGGACTCAAATGTGGAGTAGAACATGGAATTAAAATGATTTCATTCATTTGGGAGTTGGAACTACAAATTTTGTTTCAAATATAGATGTAATTTTTTTTTAAGCTAAAGGGCAGAGTGGTTAGTGGCCTTTTAGTGTAGAAAATCCAGCACATGAAGCCCCATTAGAGAATTTGTACAGGTACTTGGAACAACTTTTTAACATTTTTTATTAATCCTACTTTCCCCAGTAATCTCATCTTTCATCCTTTTACACCACATCTAAGATTTCCTATTCCTAGATCTTCCTATGAGAATTCAATGAATTTCTGTAATGGAGTCAACCTATTAGGTCCTAATTTTTTAAAGAAAATTAGCATGAAGCGTTCTACAAAATCAATTACTAGTTAATGTCAGAAAATATCTCAAACTTTCCAAATATCTATAATTGAATCTTAGAAATTTTAACACACATTTTGACACTATCTCAAAATATTTGTCACATTACTATCTAGTTGTGTCCTCTATAACATCCTCCATTCACTACAATTATTGTACAGTGCTAAAATGTATCTAAGTTTTGTCTGCATTTTCAAATTGAGTATTTAATGTATATTTAATAGAGGCATCTATATTAATGTGCTTTTACTAATATATTAACTCAGAAATATTTTAAAATATTTTTGCAGTTTCCTATGAAGCTGAAAGTCGTTTTTTAAAATCATGTATTTAAAAATTAGTTGCTCTTCCAAATCCCTATCCCTTTTTAAAGCTGTTGTATTTATAAAGCTATTTGTATTTATAAAGCTATGACAGCTAATTTGGGGTGCAAAGATTATTTTCTAGTTAGAAATAGTAATGGGGTAGAGTAAAAATCATGCCATTTACCCCTAGAGCATATTATTGATAAACTTCATGAAAATGAATAACCTACTCAACCTTTTCATATTAACTACAAAGAGAAATTATATAATTTATATTACATAAAATTAAAAAGGTTCTCAAGCTACTCACTCTGAAAATAAAATTATTCAAACTCATTTTCCATAGTCTGAAAATTAATTTCTAACATACTCTAAACAAAGAATATCTTTATAAGCAAAAAGGCTATTGCTTTTAGTAAGAATTATTTATTGTATAAGAAGGTTAATTGGTACAGTACTATGCATAATCTCTCACCCTTGAAAAATTAAACATAACTGGATAAAAATAACAAAGCATAATGAAAACAGAATATTTTATGGAGAATGTTCTGCTATATTTATGTACTAATGTTCTTCACCATTGTCTTAATTTCTTTTCTTACTGATTTCTTACAAAAAGAAATATTTTGTCATTTGATAAATGTACATAGTTCTATTTTTCATTCAACTCAGCTAACTGACAAACTTTCAACTAAATGTAGCACTATTTAAAAAATTAGAGCCCATCCCCTTATCTCAGAAAATGCAACATTGTTCTGTGAAATTTGCACAATAGAATATAATGCAAATATCTCAGCTACAAAGTAATAAATTAAAAAATGCCAGCCACCATCTTATGACTTAAGCATTATGAATTAGTCAAATGCTATCTTGTGGAATAAAATAGTCATACTAAATGTAGAGAAAAGTGATAAAAGTTTCAAAAATGTGTGCCAGGACTACCTTCATTACTTTTATATTTAATTATAAATTAGATGTTTAAAAAACTGAGCTACTCCCTCACGTTATCTCATATACCAGAAAAGAAACAAAGCATCATTATTCTTCAGGGTAACTGTATCAGAAAGAGAAATTACTGCAAAACAAAACAAAATAAAAAGCAAAAAAACCCACAAGCTTTTATACACATAAACCTAATTGGACAAAGGAAAATATTAAAAAATACATCTATGGACAAATATCTGTAGGTTGCTCCCACAGCTAACTAACAGTGACACACATAGCAATACTATAGAAATTATGTCCACATACTTATATTTGTCAAAGATTCAAATTTGTTACATCAAAGCATACATGCAAGAATGTGTGCCACATGACTTAAAAACTTCCCGCTGAATATAAAACAAAATAAAAATCTGTGAATAAATATAAAGCATCCCATAATATCTGTAGGAAGCCAAAAGGGGCCAACAAAAATGTCTATGACCTAAGTTTTACTTCATAGGAATATTCATTGTCTCCAAAACAGATTTAATTGTAATGCTACACATTACAAATATTCAACTGCTTACCAAAATACTTTCTCTGGCAGCAAAATGTTACTTAAAAACGGGGGGGGGGGGCGGGGTGCGGTGGTGGTAGTGGTAAGTGCTTGAGGGAGTAAGAATGCAGCAGAAAATTACAGGAGCCCACATATCCTTTTTCTTAAATTTAATTTGTCATATATAAGGTTTTTATATACAATCAGTATAAAACATCCCATAATAATATCTGTAGGAAGTCAAAAGGGGCCAACAAAAATGTCTATGACCTAAGTTTTACTTCATAGGAATATTCAGTCTCCAAAACAGATTTAGTTGTAATGCTACACATTACAAATATTCAACTGCTTACCAAAATACTTTCTCTGGCAGCAAAATGTTACTTAAAAACGGGGGGGCGGGGGGTGTGGTGCGGTGGTGGTGGTGGTAAGTGCTTGAGGGAGTAAGAATGCAGCAGAAAATTACCGGAGCCCACATATCCTTTTTCTTAAATTTAATTTGTCATATATAAGGTTTTTATATACAATCAGTATAAAACATCCCATAATAATATCTGTAGGAAGCCAAAAGGGGCCAACAAAAATGTCTATGACCTAAGTTTTACTTCATAGGAATATTCATAGTCTCCAAAACAGATTTAGTTGTAATGCTACACATAACAAATATTCAACTGCTTACCAAAATACTTTCTCTGGCAGCAAAATGTTACTTAAAAACGGGGGGGGTGCGGTGCGGTGGTGGTAAGTGCTTGAGGGAGTAAGAATGCAGCAGAAAATTACAAGAGCCCACATATCCTTTTTCTTAAATTTAATTTGTCATATATAAGGTTTTTATATACAATCAGTGTGCATTGTAACAGTTTATATTAAAAGTCAATCAAGTTTATCTAAAATGTTAACCTGGCTGCATAGCACATTTGACATTATTGCCCACATGAAACGGGAAAACAAACGGATTTACAATAACTTTTGGCCATTTTGGATTCTGAAAAGTGTTTATACACCTACCCTTTTAAACCAGATGCATCTGAAAAAAATGTTTCCAGAGCATGCAGTTTAGATTTTACATATCATCTCGCCATTTTTTAAAACTACAAACACAATATTGGCTAAAAAAGGGAAAAAAAGGGAATAACATGTATCTAATAAAATATTCAGTATAAAAGAGGACTAATGGAATTAAGTGGCCCCTTTCCCCATTTTTACATTCTAAACAATGATTCCATCAAGACAAATCATTAAAAAGTGTTATTACACTGATTTTTTTTTTAATAAGAAGGCCTGAGTTGGTAGGGAAAGGAACAGTCAAAAAAAGCCTGAGAAAGGGAAGGAAGTAAGGAAAGTTCCTTTAATATTTACAATAATTTACAGCCATTTTTTTTTTTGTAAAAAGGCATAATAGAACACAAACAGGAAATTCCTGGCTATTTTACAGATATAAGTACAGAATTTAAATATTCAAGCTTGTGATGAAAAGCGGCAAGGTGGTCGCAGTGTACAATGTAAACAAGTAGCTTTGGAAATGAACAAAGTCCTTGAGTGTTTTTCTTTATTAAGAAAGAACTCTCTTTCATTCCTTCCTGAAACATGATCACAGGTCAGAGTAAAGTTCATATATAAACATAATTTAAATGGAAGTCAGTCTAAAATCACTGACTTAAAAACAGTTTTATCCAGCCTGTATGGGAGGGCAGTGTTGAGGTCCCTGTAATAGTAAACATTTTCCATTTCTTTAAAAAAGAAAACAAAAAAACGTACTACAATTTTGTAGTACAGTGCAGCATAATCCTTAAATATAAAAATATTTTCTCTTCTGTTGGGATAATAGACCTTGCATCCTGGAAAGAAGTAACAATACTGCTACTGATAGAAGATCTGTTTATATCTTTCAAGTCATGTAAGGCAATTACTGTGTTGGTTTATGATATATGGCTAAAAGAAAAGTCCAGAAAGACGAAGTATCAGTTTTTGTTATGTTTTCCGACTACTCCAGGTATGCTCCGGTGTACTTTTGTGTTCAACTGAATGTTCAAATGGAGATCTGGAGCCATAAGATCTCTGATCTAGTGGTGACCTAGGGCCACTGCTGGAAGCTCTGTGGTCCATTTGCCAGTCTGAGTGATACCTATAATCCCTGGAAGATTTATGGTGCGTATATTCAGAACTTGACCGGTGGTCTGAATGTAACCGATGATCTGAGTGAGAACGATGATCAGAATGAGATCTATCTTTTAAACTTCCTTCCAAATTTGACCTGTGATCTCTACTCCTGTGATCATCCAGTTTTCTGTGTTTCTCTCTGTCGCTGTAATATCTAATACAGAAAAATTGAGAATTTTAGACAAATAATGCAAATTAAAATGTTTCCAAAAAAAGATAACTAAAAAACATAAAAATACCTTAAAACATGTTTTTAATTATATACAAACTCAGTGTTTCATTACAAACTTACTAAATTAACTCAAAAATCACTGGAAATATCTCTTTGGAAAGACTATTTGATTCATAAAACTAAAGCGAACAATACAAAACCCCTAAAACAGCATCTAATTTCACATGGCTATTTTAGATAATTAGCTGCTTTTTATTTTACACATCATTTATATGACTGCATCTTAATTGTCTGGAAGCTGAAATTAAGATTATTACAACTATCTGAAATACTCCTGAGACCAGAGCCTTTTATCAACCTCTAAGCAGGAAAAAGTTTAAAAATGCTAGAATGCAGTCTATGAAATAATCTGAAAAATTTTTCACTGGTTGCTGATGCCTATTAAAAGCTTCCTCAAGTTTGACTAGTTATATAGTAAGACTCGACACATGAATCATTAAGTAATTTACTCTATACAAACATGTGACAGCTTGATAAAAAATAAATGTGGCAGTTTAATGAGAAGTATTCTCTAAAATAAGTGCCTTTTCCAAACTGACACACACACAACTATATTGCATAAGCCTGTGAAATATATACTATAAATCTGCCTTTTCCTTTTAATTATTTGACCCCTTCAAATAACAGCCATTCTACAACTGATGTGTTCATAGTGTTGACAGAGGTTCTCAAAGAAATTATTGTAATGAACACTAAAATACAAAGAATGTCTTCTAATTTGTTTCTTCTACTTACTATAAAAGCATAAATACTATAAATCTCAGTTTTCAAGTTTACTTTTAGTAATGATCATTAACTACCGAAAATACTTCTTTATCAATAAAGGAATAAAAAGTATTCTGATGTTATTACACTGAGGTTGCTTACTGTTCAAAGGCTTCAAAAAACAATAAACAGAAAACCTTCCTGGTTCCAATAATATTCCAGATTGCTGAGGTTAAGTTTTACCTCAATGAGATGTGTTCACATATATTAATTTTTCCCGACTTTTTAAAAATATGGAATGCAAAATTTCCTAAACCAAACCTGAATCACTATTATATCAAGCTTTTATTTTATCCCATTTATTATATTTTAAAGAGTATTTGAACCAATATTCAAAACGAACAATGAACCCCACGCAATTTATAATTATACAACTCCCTACATCACCTTTCTTACTACATATTTTGATCTCAATTTTATAATTCACAATCCATTTTATAGATAAATTCAGTTCTTAAAATATATACATTTTTCTTCATTATATACAACACCTTTATTTCACAAGATCTGTTTTGACTGCATGAAGATTGAATTGGCTGATAGGTCAAATACAGGAACATCATGATAAGGAGAAAGACATGCATAAGCAAAATTTCTACAGTGACTGCCAAGTTTACCTGCTGTCTTGCTTGTAGTGATCCCAATCACGATGGTCTTTACCATTACTAAAAGAAGAATAGGGTCTTTTCCTGGAATCACTTTTTTTGTAAGAATCTCCCTGATGTCGGTCTTTATGATGATCATGGTACTGAGTTAAGTGTCTATCAGAGGAATAACTGTCCCTGCTGCTATCATCGTGATTTGTATTCTCTTTTAATCTTTCCACATCTGTTAGATAAGTACAACTTTTATTAATGACCTTAAAAATAATATGTGGCAAAAACAACTTAGTTGATAGATAACAAGAACTCGTTTCAACCCTTGCCAAAACAAAATCGGTTCCCAAATACAAGCAGTTAAAGCATTTAGAAATGGCGTATAAAAGCAGTACTAAGGATTAATTAAAAAGGGTCGCTTGATTCTGAAATGTGACAAAAACTAAAAAAAATGGGACCCATTCCTTTCTCAGACTATACTTTTGTGACTCTCAAACAGAAAGAATGCATTACTATTCCAAATTACATAAAAAAGAATATTTGTTCATTTTAACAGTCATTCTACAATTTCTAGAAACTGAGAAAAGGATGATTAAAAGGATAATAAACTAAAATGAACTACAGTTTAAGAGAATACATTTTACATGATAATGTAGGTATGTATCAGAATTATTTTATCTCCTTAATATAAAGGTACTTATAAATAAAAACAAGGTAAGAACCTTTTTTATCATTTGGGTTATTTAAAACAAAAATTAAAAAAAAATTTTTTTTAACTTATTTTCCCAATCAGTAAGGCTTACATACCTGGATTTCTAATCACGTGAGGATTCAAGTTGCTGTTTTGATCATTGTTTTGCTAAAATAAATGCACACATGTGTAAGAATCTTTAGGTGACTTCACAAACTTACAAAAAAGGGGAGATAATTCTTAGAAAATACTGATACTGAATGAAGTCTTCACACAAGATATTAAAATATTTATGTGTGTATATATATGTGTGTGTGTATATACATGTATGACATTTATAGATCTCCATTTTTAAAGTATGAACTACTTGTCCCATGACTTAAAGATATTTTTTTCACTTTGAAATAAATTGACTTAACAGAAAGGTTGCAAAAATACTGAGTTCCCACATACCCTTCATCTAGCTTCTCCTAATGTTAATATCTTATATAAACATAGTATAATGGTCAAAACCAAATAATTAACAATGGTATAACACTATTAATTGAAGAACAGACTTCATTCAGATTTCACATTTTTCCACTAATGTTCTTTATCTGCTCGGGGATTCGATTTGGAAACCCATATTACACTTAGTTGTCACGTCTTCCTCTGGGACAGCTCCTTAGTCTACTGCATGCTCTTAACACTTTAGAAGAGTAGCAGACAGTTATTTTATAGAATATCCCTCAAGTAGGGCTTGTCTGATATTTTCACATAATAACACTTATATATTTTTGGCAAGAATTCCACATAAGTGATGTGCCTTTCTCAGTATCAGAGGGTTCATGATGCTGATATGTCTTAACTATTGGTGACATTAACTTTGATCACTTGTTTAAGGTGGGTCAGGCAAGTTTCTCTATAAAGTTATTATTTTCCCTTTATAACTAATAAACATTTCAGAAGAGATCTGCCAATTTCCTGCTTTCTTGCCCATTAATTTTACCTCTCTTCTGTGAACCTTGCCTGCAACAATTATTACTGTAGTGTTCAATGGTGATTTTTTAAATTTATCTTATTCATTCTGTATTTATTAATCAAATTGCTCTGTAAAAAGAATGTCTCACGGTTTTAATTATATGAATTCAGGGAAAAAATATGATGGCAAGTTTACCTGAGATTCCTGCCGTTTTTTAATAGCATGCTTATATAATTTATGTAATTTTCTTGCATCAAATTCAGTAAACTTAGATACAAAAATCCACAGGTTTCTAGAAGAATTTTAAAAAAAGCAAATTAAGTTAGTCTGGTGGAAAATATTTAGTTTTTTTCATGGAACTCCTTCCCTCCAGGCACAAACACATATACACATACACAGCCCTCTATGGAACAAACTCTTAAGGATATTAATTTTCCTATGCATTTTTTCAAAACTTCATATATGAATAAGACTCCAGTGAAACTAAACATTAAATTTTACTTCTCTTCCAAATCGCTTCATTTTATAGTCTTTAGAGTGAAAAGCAGTACAATCCTAATTTGAAATGCACCAAAGACATAAATTAAATCAGGAAGTGACTCAGATTCATATTGTGATCCTGATTATGCATATAAGGGACAGGTATGTTAATAACTGGAGTGGAAATACCATCAGATAATATGGATTATGCTTGTAAAGAATTGTCTTAAATAATGCATTAAAAAGTTAACTGTCACTTAATAATGGTAATGTAATGTTCCCAAGAGTAACACAACCAAACACCATAAATGAGGTACAGCTTGCTATCTCTTCCCATCCCAAGGGAGGCATCAGTAATTAATCAGAGACTGTGATTATTTCACAATGCATATGTATATCAAATCATCAAACTGTATACCTTAAATATATAAGGAACTGTAATTGTCAAATATACCTCCAAAAGGAAAAGGAATGTTAGGTTCTAAGTTAGGGTAGTAGTCCCTAGAAGATTCAAATACACACTAGAGGTATAATATTTACCTTGAAATCTATTTTTAAAATGAACTTAGAGAATATATTGAATGATACCTTACTGAAATGCAATCCACAGAAGGGGGAAAATTCATCTAGCCTTTATATAAATTCACAGACTATCTTGAACATATCTACATTGTACGGTTAATTCATAAGGGTAAAAGGTAGGAAGTTAATAGAGTACCTTTTTGTTCCTAAGTAAATTCCTTATAAAAATATATTTTCCCCCCAAAAAATCTAGTCAGGAATCAGATTCTGGTCTTAATTATATCATCCGAATGACTGTCTGATCTTGAACAAAGCACCAGAGCTGAGGCAAGCATCAGCACTTACACAAACCTAAGAATTAGTGCCTCTTTTAAACAGTTCAGGTCCTAGGTGTTTCCTTTGTCATTCTCCAGTCCCAGCCCTAAAATGCTTTTCATCTGAATCCATTTTTTTCTTCTGTAAAATGGAATAGTAAATATCTGTTCACATTTCTTACAAGTAATAGTATTAAAAGGATCAGCTAGAATGAGGCATATTTGATAAGACAAATAAAATACAAATATACATTCTATTTTGGCCATCACTTTATTACAGTCATTTTAAAATAAAAACTAGTCTTGCATTTCAGTTGTTTTTAAGAAATTTGGTCAAAAAATATATGGAAAGAAATTGTAAGCAAAAAACAAAAAGATCATTATGGTAACTACTGTAACACTTGCTTAATGTCAACCGTTCTGTAATTGTGGCTTCAATCTCTATCTTCTTTCATTCTGTACGATTCCCCAGATGGGGAAAGAAAGGGAAATATCCCATAAAACAAAATAGCTGCGACCTCTACCTCCTGGGTTCAAGCGATTCTCTTGCCTCAGCCTCCTGAGTAGCTGGGTCTACAGGCAAGTGCCACCATACCCGGCTACATTTTTTTTTTTTTTTTGTATTTTTAGTAGACCACTGTCTTAGCCAGGATGGTCTCAATCTCCTGACCTCATGATGTGCCCACCTTAGCCTCCCGACGTGCTGGGATTATAGGCATGAGCCATTGCACCCAGCCCACAATGACTGTTCTTGAGGGGATCGGGTCAGCCAATCATAGGTCTTAATATAAGGTACTTTTTTTTCTTGTTTCTGCATTAAAAAAAAAACTCCCCCCAGCACTTTGGGAGGTCAAGGCAGGCACATTGCTTGAGGTCAGGAGTTCAACACCAGCCTGGCTGACATGGTGAAATCCTGTCTCTACAAAAAATACAAGAATTAGCCAGGCCTGGTAGTGTGGGCCTGTAGTCCCAGCTACCAGAGAGACTGAGGTGGAAGGACAGCTTGAGCCCAGGAGGCGGAGGATGCAGCGAGCCGAGATTCGCCACTGCACTCCAACCTGAGCAACAGAGTGAGATTCCATCTCAAAAAAATAAATAAATCAAAATAAAATTTCTCCAAGACAGCAAAAGCTATTTTGCTTTATGGGATATTTCCCTCTTTCCTTCCCCATCTCCCCCTTAAGGGAATTTGGTTTAACCAGAGAGAGTAGCAGCAGGAATGAACAATAAGGAATATGAAACCAAAGTAACTGAGAACCAAACAGGGGAAAACCAAAAAGGTAATCTGCCCAACTGAGTAAAGAAAAGTGAGGTGAGAGCATAGCCTTCGGATGTAAAGTCACAGAACACAATGAAAAAGTTAAGTCTCCTGGCTATTAGTCTCTCTTCTTCCAAAGGTTTCCCTACCCTTTCCTTATAACAAACCGAATTTGAAATGGTACCTATTTGTATTAGTCATTGTGTAATTTTTTTAATTTTACTTAAAATTTTATTTCAAATTCTTTAATTCTTTGCTCATTTTTAAATTTACTTTCAACCAAATTCACTGTGTAATTTCAACAAGATGTTCCTTATTTCTCATCTAGAAAGCAGAAAAGGTAGACATTCTAACTCTTTGAACCTCAAAAATCTAAGCCCTAATTATAAGGATTCAAAAAATTGGTGAAGATACAACTAAGTATTTTCACTCAGTGGTCCTCCAAAAATGATAACCCATTCTTGGCAAAAGGCATTATTTAAACAAGAAGTTGCCAGACTTTCAAATTTTATAGTTCCAGTTAAATGTAAAAGAAGCCAAGCATTTTTACACTAATAAAAGTAGAGAAGCATTTTAATATAATCCTTTAGATTAGCTAAATTTAGCTTTAAGAACAATTTGCACTACATTACCTTTATTTTCCGAATTTTTTGCATTTTACATTGCGTGAGGATGTTAATTTTTACATCTTTATACATGTATCCAGGAGGTAAATTGCTAAATTCATGCAACAATAAACTTTGTGGGAACACCAACTTCAAAAGATATTACTGATAATAATTTGGTAAATTGCAAAGACTTTTTCAAATAAAATGCAATCTGAATTTTAATGAAACAGCTTTCACTATTTCTTTAAAGGCAGAGATGCCACTTGTTACATACCATGATATATAAGTAACCACCCATAAATAAAAAAATTTAACATTAAAGGGAGAAAAATTAAAACAATCATCCGTAGGTTACCTCTTTAAAAATTATCTTGTTACCTAAACTTCAGAATCAGGAAAGAAAACAAAAAAACAAAAGACAGTTATATAATATAAATTTAACACTTCCTGAAAAGTGTATCACTTACTTTCTCCATTGCTTAATTTGTTCAGGATTTGTATACTCTTTTAGACATTCTGTGATATGGTCTCCAATTTTTATTAAACATTGTCTAGTATGTTCTAGTTGTTCTCTTTCTGAAAGGCCTTTCTCAGGCCTATCAAGTTGTTTCAAAGCTGCTTTAACAGGCCTCATTCTTTCTTTACACTTTAAAATGAGAAAACAAGAATATAAACACATGTATTAAAAACCTAAATTCAACAAGATCTACCTCCTTCAATGATATTTCCATGAGTATAATATTATAACACTGTTTGATAGCAAAATAAGCAATTAAATCTCACTTCACAAATCTTATACATCAGGGTTCTTTCCCCTTTAGATTTTCTTCAGGAAAGGAAGCCTTTCCGTCATCATTTAAAATCAGTCTTTGAGTAAGTAAAAGTTTTGGATTTTACTTAGCTTCTACAAAAATGGTTATTTTTTATACTGTAGCACACTATTCTAAGGAGTCTTAAATATAGACTATTAAAAGATAGTAAAATATTTCAGAGTATAACTTAATACCCTACTATCCACTAAATACAGGGCAAAATGATTTTAGCAAAACTATTAAAATCAATATAGCTAGATATATAAACTGTATTCTTCCAAACCTTTGCGACAACAGAAGGTGGCAATAATGGCTTGCTCTTCATATTTTGGATGGTTGGGGAGTAGAGGGTCAAAGAGTAACTTTTTCCTTGGCCTATACATTCCTGACATGCTAATAAAAGGATGACATATTAAGAATTGCATGTTTTATTGTAGCAATAGGAACTATAACCTTATACCAAAATCAGAATAAAAATATTACTAACAAGGCAACCTTCAGATAAAATTTGTAAATGCAAAAACAAATTAAAATTTAACATCATATTCACAGAAAGCAAGCTGGTTTAGTTCTAGGAATATAAGGATGATGGGTCAACATCAGATAATACATTTAGATAATCCAACATCATTTATTAAGAAATTGGGCCAGGCGTGGTGGCTCATGCCTGTAACCCCAGCACTTTGGGAGGCTGAGGCGGGAGGATCACTTGAGTCCAGGAGTTTGAGATCAGCCTGGGCAACAGTGAGATCCTGATTCTGTACCAAAAAAAAAAAAAAAAAAAAAAATAGCCAAGCATGGTGGCGCACACCTGTAGTCCCAGCTACTCAGGAGGTCAAGGTAGGAGGACTGCTTGAACCCAGGAGACTGCAATGAGCTGTGATCATGCCACTGGCACTGCAACCTGGGCAAGAGTGAGACCCTATTTCAAAAAAACAAAACAATAAATCCTTACACCACTGCTCTGAAGGACCTCTCTTATTATAAATAAAATTAGAATTCAGTCAGATCTGATGCTTTAAGAAAGGGAAAATCTTTAATTTCCTTTCTAACTTTTAGTTTATTCATTGCTTTTCTTTATGTTTCCTATTTTTTGTTCAACTTTGGCAGTTTATATTCTGTTAGAAAATAATTTATCCAACATATGTAAGTTTAGTACATACTATGTTCTAGGCATTGTTCCAGATGCAGGAAATAGAGCTGTAAGTAAAACAGATCCTGCCTTTATGGAACCTGGACTCTAGTATAAGAGAGCCAGTAAATGAACAAGAAATAGTGTGTCAGATAACAACTGTGATAAAGAAAAATAAAGGAAGAAAGAGCAGGGAGCTTCCTATCTTACCATAAGCAAGATTTCAGAGAAGGGCAATGTTTGAGAGGACACTAAAGAAAATGAAGGAGTAATCCATTCCAAGTAGAGGAAAAAACAAACATGAAAGTCCTAAAACTTGTTTGACATGTTTTTTAAAAAAGTATGGATGCCAGTGTTGCTGGAACCAAGTAAGTGAGAGAGGTGGCCGGCAATGATGGGAGGTGACTAGATGCTACGAGGCTGGTTTCAGGCTAAGAATCTTTTCTCCTAAATGAGATGGAAAGCCATTGGAGTGTTTTAAGCACAGAAATATAACGGTGTGACTTTATTCTCCCTCTAAATCATGATTACTCTGGTTGCTATGTGGAGTACAAACTGAGGTATGAGTAGGATGGAAGCAATAAGAATAGACCCTGACAATAGTCCTTTGCAATAGTATTTAATCTATTTTATATAAGAAACTGAACTTAGAATACAATGACATCTGTCAAACCCAGCTCTAACTGACCTCAGACTCTGTGCTCTTTCTTGACTGCTAAATTATACTGTCATTTAGGAAGACAACCAGTAGAAGATAAGGAAAATCAAGGTGCCAAATGAAGCAAATATGTTTAGAGAGTGAGGACCTAGACAAGGCCATTGAATTTCATAATTACTTAGAGCTATTCCCAAATACAATGGAATTCCTTACTTAGAGGTAAAATCCTATACAAGCCAGAAAGTCTGGCTACAGAGTCCATGTTTAAGAACTATTCCAGTCTTCATTTCCATGATACACACAGTATCATTTAAGATTAATGGAGAGGAAATTCATGCATTGTGCACAGCAGGAATTTTTCCATTCCAGCAGTTACATGAAAAAGTCCGAAGATTAAAAAAGAAATGTGGGGGAAAAAAAAGTGGCAAGAGATACAATTTCACCGAATTCATTAGTAGACCACATAGAGAAGGGGAAGTAGCTCCAGTGAAAAGTTTAATGTTTTCACTTCAAAAAAGCAAAAGAAAACCACCTCCCCCGACTCCCACCCAATACAGAGTAGGTAAAAAAATAAAAACAAAAACGGTTACCCTTGAAAAAGAGAGAAGAAATCCCAGCCTGTGAACCTGCAGAGGAGATAAAAATAAAAGTCCAGAGATAAAAAATATGGCTCAAATAAATAAAATGGAAGATAGGAGCTGCAGCAGCTTTGAATGTCTCCAATACTCCCAGTGACTGGAAGAATGTCAACAGCTCAAAGTAGGGAGAACAAGAGGACTGGTAAGAACCAATATATTTAAAGAGCATGAACAATATTTGAACTATATTAGGGCATGTTGTGGAATCAGTAGGAAATACATTAGTGGGTTCATTAAATCAACATTGTCTAGTCACGGTGCAAAAGAAGAGAAAGTAGGACAAGAGGAACAGCTGGGGGTCTAGGACATAATGGGTTGAAAACAAATATAATTTTAGAAGGTGAAATTTTCCATCTTTGAAATATAGCATTTGATTAATACTAGTGATAAAACTGACACCCAAGTCTAACAAGTGACTGAAGTATGTTAACTGCTCCAACTAGTATAAAAGATTCAGATGCTAGAAAATCTCTAAAAAGGAAATACAGGAATATATATTTATATATAAATTTGTGTATATTGTAACTATATATAAAAATGATACATTTATATATCAGACTATAAGTGTTTCCTTCAGTTGTGGCTTGTAAGGAAACATTTCCTAGTCCTAGTTAAAGCCAAACTACGTATCTGTCTCATATCACTCAGCCTTTTTTTCTCTAACATTATTATTTCTTCCTGGTTTTGCTCTGCAATTGGACTTTTTAGTCTCACTCTATCTGCTTCACATGTCTGAATTTAGGAACAACATCTATGACAATCACTATCAATTTCTGAGCTTTTTTGAAGACAGCACTGATCTGCAAACTTTACATGTACCAATTCATTTAATCTTCATACTTACTTACCAAATAGCATTCTGCCTCAAGAGTCAGTACTATTAAGCACATACATACTGTTATATTATGTAATTACATAAGTATATAATTATATTCAGTAAATAAATTATGAATATATACATTGAGTAAATTATAAATAAATACATAAATTATAATTATCTTCAGTAAATAAAGTCTTTAGAATAAAGGCACAGATAGTTTCTTCCTCACCTTGAGGAACACAAAGGCATGACAACATGCAGAATCAGTATATTTGACAAGAGACATTGCCAGTCCAAAACAACATCGGTACAAAAATTGAGCCTGTTTAGAAACTCGTAATTTGACAATGCAACTTTATAGCTACTGCATCTACTGACAAAACATTAGGCTCATATTTTGTACATAATTTTTTCTTATTTCACTTTTCTAGTGAAACATTTCATTCTTGTATTTTTTTAAAAAATATTGGTCTGCAAAAGACTGGGAAAAAAACTAGTCCTTCACCATAAATAAGAAGCACTATTACACGTGTGTGTGTGTATACATATTTATTTTTTAATGGCGCTGGGAATTAAAAAATTTGAAATACGAGCTGGAGGAAAACAAATTCACTCAAAGTACTTGTTAAACCCCTCTTCTTAAAAGTCTTTATTAAAAAGTCTTTCTGAGTTGCTTCTAAATTTAAGACACCAGCTGGGTGCGATAGCTCATGCCTGTAATCCCAGCACCTGGGCCCACCTTGGCCTCCTTTTATTTCCCTTGTTTTTTTTTTTTTTTTGAGATAGAGTCTCGCTGTTGTCAGCCCAGGCTGGAGTGCAATGGTGCAATCTCGGCTCACAGCAACCTCAGCCTTCCAGGTTCCAGCAATTCTCCTGCCTCAGCCTCCCGAGTAGCTGACATTACAGGCGCTTGCCAACACACCAATTTTTTTTTTTTTTTTTTTTTTTTAGTAGAGTGTCACCATGTTGGCCAGGTTGGTCTCAAACTCCTGACCTCAGGTGATCCACTGCCTCGGCCTTCCAAAGTGCTGGGTTTACAGGTGTGAGCCACTACACCCAGGCTTATCTCCCTTTTACGCCAAGGAGTTCAAGACCAGCCTGGGTGACATAAAAAATCCCCATCTTTACAAAAAACTAAAAATTAGCTGGGTGTATGGCACATGCCTCTAGTCCCAGCTACTCGAGAGGCTGAGGCAGGAGGGGCACTTGAGCCCAGGAGGTTGAGGCTGCAATGGGCCATGACTGCACCACTGAACTCCAGCCTGGGTGACAGAGTGAGATGCTAACTCAAAAAAAAAAAAAAAAAAGACACCCTTCAAATTTCAAATACAATGCTTTTATCAATCTAATCTACAATAAATTCAAATGCAGTTCTAAATTAAAAGCTATAAATGACAAACTTCAACTTAAATGTTTTATGAGTTAATACTAATAATCAGAAAGTCTAAGGCTTACAATGCTGAATGTCTTCTGATCCAGCTCTTCAGATTCTTCAGAAATGGGAACTGGTTCACCACTTGCCGTGATATGAACTGGAGCATCTGACACTGAAGATTTCTTGGATCTTTCCCTACCATCAGACTTGGATTCACTCAACTAAAGAAAAAGTGAGAAGAAAACAAAAACAAAACCCCAATTGCAACAAAGGCAAAATGACTAACGCTTCCAGAAAATAATTACTGTCTCATTTTATTCTACAAGTGCTCATTGTCATTGAATATCCTCATCTATTTAATGTTTTTTTCCCCAATTTTATTTGGGGAAACAATCAAAGCTACTCTGTAATGTTACTCTGAAGGTAAAGCATTAAAGAGTATTCAGACCTATTATTCTCCTCTACTGCATACCCAAACATGCTTCTGAAGAACTCAGTTATTGAGACTAATATGGGCTGATATGCAATTTAGTCTCCTAAAATGTAAATATGCTGGTTGTTTTTACTTTCTAAATTTTTTATTATGATTTGCATACCTTTTCTTCCTTTATGTCTTTTTCTTTCTGTATAGCTTCTTTTACTTTGTTTTCTCTTTTTTCTTTAAAATCTTTTTCCTTTATATCTTTCTTATCCTCTTTTTCTTTTATCTCCCTTTTAAGTTCTTTTTTATTCTCCTTTTCTTTTGCTTCCCTCTTTTCTTCTGGTTCCTTCTTTATATAAACATCTGGCTCAGGTTTTTCTTCACTGTCTCTTTCTGTTTTAACTTTTTTATTTGGATGTTTCACAGAACTGATCTCATCCTGGAAAGTGCAAGTATGGCCAATGTATTACTAACCAAATTTTAACGACGACTAATTTTTCTTCATATGACTACAGATTGCATGTATGTGGATTCTGAAAGAGCCCAGAATCCCCCTAATAATGATACATGCAATGTTTACCTTCCTATAAACTAAAGTAAGCCAGTCCCATTCAAGTTCATAATACAATTAAAGGAGACAGAAGCTCATCGAATTGGCAAATGTTTGAAAAGGAAGGACCTTTGCTCTATGCCTCTAGTGCTATATAATATCTACTGGACAGTCAGAATTCTGTTCTATATTTGAGACTGTTATGAACCATAAGTGCGTGCGCATGCACACACACACACGCGCGCACACACACACACACACAGACTTCGGTACCTAAAATATAAATTTTAAGGGACTAGTTCAAATTTTAAATGTAAAGTACACAAAAACATGCCATATTCCCTTTCCATAGAAAAGGTTGTTGTTCTAAAACACATTCTTACTTTATCATCATCTTCATCAGACTTCTCTGAAGGCAGAGGAGAAGAATCACTCTTTATTTCCTCTTTCACTTTTACAGACCTCATTGCTTTATTCTTCTTAGCTCTTGCTTTTCTCCTCTTTGAACTTCCCTAAAAATCATTATTTTAATTTTAACCAGTTCTACAGATTTCATTTTTAAAAACTTCATAAACCTTAAATCCAATGGCTAGAACACATATTCCTACCTGATCCTTAGTCTATTGGTAATAAGCTGTACCAACATCAGAAACTCAATAAAGGTGATATAACTTAATGAGTCAAATATAATATTAATGTAAACAATAAATACTAGCCAATTATTATTCCTTTAAAAAAAGGATCAGAGAGAAGTAGAAACAAATTTTTTACCCTCTGAGATTATTATGGCCTTCAGCTTAATTCAATAGCACAAGAGACTGCATTAGGAATGATTTTTAACGCTACACAGGTAGTTATTGACATTATGGTCATAGGTAAACTTCTAACAGTTGCTCTAAGTTTCCAATCACCTCCTTTTTGGTGTCTTTCCTTCTTTTTCAGTAAGCTTGGCAACCTATGATGCTGTCCCTTAAGCATTCTAATGACTCCAAGTAAAACAGTCATGTAGGCTATGTAGGCTTGATTTCTCAAAAAGTACTCCGCATGCTAAACGAGTTTTCTCTATCCCTCTCCAAAACGAGAAAAAAAAACAGAATCCTACTTCTAAAAGCTATGATTCACCAGTTTTAACATGTGTGCTGAGATAATTTAAGGTACAATTTAAATATGGCAACATCAAATAAAACTACTTAATTGCAGAAAAATCCATTTATATAAGCTCATATTGACTTCAGATGTTTAGCATGGTGAAGTAAACAAAATTTACCTTACTAAAAAGTAAACTGGTCTTAGGCATGTGGGCTTTAACTTACCACACCAGAAAGAGCTTCTTTTTTTGCAAGATCTCTACTAAGTAATTTGATGAGGTAGTCTGCACGGGTCTGCAACTGTTTTGCTTGTGGTTTTTTATCGGGATCATCTGGAAGAATCTGAAAAAGCAATTAATTTTTTCAGATTGCCTTAATAAATAACACGAGAAATGTACTGGCTAAAAAATGCTTAACCATTTAAATATATATATAGTTCACCAACAAGTTTCAATTATTAATATTTGTAGGAATAAACTCAATGCAAAATGTATTTTTTATACCTATGCCAGAGCCAAAAATTTAATTTTTCTGAGAATGAATTCTAAACTTAAAAAACCCTCAGAGTATCTTTCAAAATGAAAATAGAAAGTATGAGGTTGTAAATTTCCTTCAAATATACAAAAGTGTACTTAACATCCACTATTAAGTGTTATATAATCCTTAAACACCTTCCCTTCTCAGTAAAAGTGTATTTATATGTAATGTACACAAAAATTCCTAGAATACAAGATGTCATCTTTCTAGAAGAAGACCTAAAGCATACACTGGGAGGAAAGTTTTACAGGGGAATCTAGACTACTTTTTTCTTCACAGTAACAAATGACAAAGCACCAATATCTAAAGATTCCCAATACATAAGGATAAACAATAAGGAAGTTCTCCCAGTGTTTCCCATTTTAGGCAAAAAAAAAAAAAAAAAAAAAAAAAAGGATTTCAGCTAGCACAGCGCAACCAAATGACCAAAAATACTACAACGCCGATGTTTTTTAAAAATAAATATAAAAGATTTTAAGGATTTTGTCTTACTGGAATAATAAAATTAATGATGAATCGGTACAAATATATAGTTAGATGGAAGAAATAAGACCTAGTGTTTGATAGGTGAGTAGGGTGACTATAGTTAGCAATAATCTATACATTATAAAATAGCTAGAAAAGAATCATTTGAATGTTCCTAGTGTAAAGATAAATATTTAAGGTGACAGATGTTCCAGTTACCCTGATTGCATCTTTATATATTATATGATTGTATCAAATTATCACGCAACCAAAAATATGTACATTATGCATCAAAAAATTTTTTAAAGCCAATGATGGAAAAAAACTTTTAACCTAATAATCTGACAAATAATATACCTAATGCCTTAATAACATATAATTTCACAGTAACACAAAATCTCAGATATCATTTAAATTTGATCCTTTCATGCAAAGCATCTTCTAAATGCACCAAGGTCACACAACCAGCTAGTGCCTTGGTTTCCAGATTTCCATTATTTCCAACATAATTTAAAGGCAAGAATTAGAATAAATTAAATTAAACATGAATGGTCAACAGAATCAGAAATAGATAAGTACCTTGTGTGTTAGACTGAGGTCAGGATCCATTTTAATCATTTCCCAGCTTCCATATCCATATTCATAGATGCCAATTAACAAATTGGAATCATCTTCTTTGCCCCAGTCTATATCAAAATGAGCTGCCTTTGTGTGGCATGGGATAGTATACCTGGCATTAAAGTTAATAACTAATGGTAAGTTTGTAATTGCCTTACTGAAAAATTAATTTTGAAAAACGTGAGTCATTAGAACTTCAAAATAATATGCTTTATTTCTTCCTTTTTTTTTTTTTTTCAAAACTAGCCAATAACACCATAAAAATTCAGCACATTCATTTTGCAATTATTGAATAACAAAAATCTTACAATGGAGAAAATAAATCACTCACTGCTTTCTTTCTTCTGGATCAGAAGGAATGGATTTGTGCAAAGGTATTAATTCTTCTTCATGGGAGATGACTAGCTTGGCATTCACCTGTACTCCTGATATTCGGAATGTTGGACCCTTCACTTTTCCGAGTCTACCACCTTGTTTTTAAAAAAAAACAAAACAAAACAGTATTTTTAAAAGTATAAAACACAATTCTACAGAACACCAAGCAACCGATGCTATTACTTATGTTATTTAACAATAAGTATTCCTTATTTATATTATTAAGAGATTACTGGAAAACCTTAAACTTCATTACATATGAACAAGTGATTATAATCTAGCAGATGCAGATTCATAAAAAGTATTTATCTAAGTGTTTTACCAATTACATAAGATGGATCAATCTATTAATACCGTCAGCCTCTAAATAAAGAATTATAGGATGATGACTCAGGGTCTCACTCTGTCGCTCAGGCTGGAAGTGCAGTGGTGCAATCATTGCTCACTGCAGTCTTGACCTCCTGGGCTCAAGCAACCCTCCCACCTCAATTCACAAGTAACTGAGACTACAAGCACGCACAATCACACCCTGCTAATTTTTATTTTTTCATTTTTCTTAGAGAGGGGGTCTCACTATGTTGCCCAGGCTGGTCTCAAACTCAGGGGTTCAAGCTAAACTCCCATCTCAGCCTCCAAAAGTGCTAGGATTACAGGTGTGAGCCACTATGCCTGGCCTGCTTATTAAATCTTATCTAAATAATTTTTATTCAGGTAAATGAACAGCAAAATAAGCATAATAATAAAATAATTATGTCCCAAACCAATATCATATGTGTATATTTGCATTATATTTTCCCAGTCATCTATACTAAAAAACCTATAGATACTATACATATTGTATTGTGTGTGTGTGTATATATACACATATATCTATGAATGCACATATGTGTGTGTATAAAACAGTAATTTCTGACCTTACCTCCCAGACAGAAAATGTCAGCGGAATTAAAAACAGATTCTACTGCCTTCAAATTGCAATTCTGTTCTCCATTTCCTATTACCCAGAATAGCTTTACTTTGTTTTATAAATAACCTTTTGAGACTGATGAATAAATAATTTAAGATATAATATCTAGCTCAATAAAGCTTTATAAATAACCTTTTGAGACTGATGAATAAATAATTTAAGATATAATATCTAGCTCAATAAAGCATATTTTGAACTTTCATTTACTTCTCTTTTTAAATCACTCTCATTTTAATGTTACCTGTTCGTTCTGTTCCTGAAGAACTATCCTTTAAAGCTTTAATGCAACCATTATGTACCAATTCTCCCAGTCGTCTAAGGTCTGTTTCTGACTTATCAACTAACTCAGCATCTCGAGCAATTGCATCTAATCTGTAACAAAATAATCCAATTTTCAGGTAAATATGTTAAATGAAGTGGTGCCATTTAAGATTAAGTTTCACTCTACTTCAAGATCTAAATGTCACTCTACTGCATGCTCTATATATTCTTGTTCACATAAACGGCAGGAAACACATAAAAACCAGGATGATGTGGCAGACAAACACTTCATTTATATATTCAGTAATATGAGTTTAATTCATTATAGAGCAAATGGAAGATTATATACCAATTCTGTAAAACCTTTTAATAACTGATCAAATTTTAAGATGTTCAAAATGAAGTGGTAAAGCTTTATAATTGTAAACACAAAAGCTGAGTAAAGTTCTGTAACTTTTTATTACTGTGCACCAAATAGATAATATGAATGATTAATATTCAAGACATTTTTTCATCTAAAATAATTATGCAAGTATTTCATTATATTTTAAGTATGCCATCTCAAAATAAAACAGAAAATATATCTATTTTTGAAGGGATTTTTTAAGAGTAAAAAAATAAACTAATCTGAGTCTTTGCTGATCTATATTCACAGTGGGTTGACCACATCAAAGGGCAAAGAATATCCAAATCACAATAATTATTGAGATTATCTGATAACTTCAAAAGACTGTCTTAATTTGAATTTTAATACAGTTTGTATAATAAGAGAATGAATTCGAGAAAATTAAGAAAATATCTCTACTTAGGGAAAGCAGAGCTGGTTAAAAGGCTGAGTTAGCCTTTGGGAGGCTGAGGCGAGCGGATCCACCTGAGGTCAGGAGTTCTAGACCAACCTGGCCAACATGGTGAAACCCCGTCTCTACTAAAAAAAAAAATAAAAAAAAAAAAATTAGCTGGGTGTGGTGGCATGCGCCTGTAGTCCCAGCTGCTCGAGAGGCTGAAGCAGGAGAATCACATGAACCCATGAGGCGGAGGTTACAGTGAGCCAAGATCGCGCCACTGCACTCCAGCCTGGGAGACAGTGAGAAACTCCATTTAAAAAGGAAAAAAAAAGGCTGGGTTAGCAACTCAGGCCCTCTATGGATAAATCTGCTCGTGCTACTTTTAAGTTACTGATGAAAAATGAGATAAAGATTGTAAAAAGTGCCTTACAGTCATAAAAGTGCAATTTAAACATGTATAGATAGCTTAATTTACAGGAAAGAAATCTGAGACTAGAAATTAAACATAGTATAAAAACATGTTTAAAAACAATCTGAAATTTCCCTTGTACATTAATTTTGTAAATGCCGATTAAAAGCAAATTTAACAAAGTAGCTAAACTGAATGTTAATACAAATAAATAAAGGCGACAACATGTAACACATTCCATTATTCTATGAGAATAATAAATGTATTTACCTTTCCAGAGGACCACCAAATTTCTTATAGCTCTTGATAAACCTAAGAGAAAATAATTGGTAAATGTGAGCTTCAGTATTCACTAAAAATATATGTATTTCTGATATTTACAGATACAAGAAAATACTTGTTAGTATAAAAATTCAAGGCACTGTTATCTAAGAATAATGAATAAACTATGCTAAAAACAAAAATGTTAAAACATTAAGATACACCAGGTAAGACAAGGTAAATTAATACCCAGGATGATGTTTAGATATCAGTATAAATAAAACAACAGAAGCTAAATTTTGTTTTAAAAATTACTTTATTATTTTCATAAGACCAAAAAAAGGTCTGAAGCTACCACAGGAAGTGTCTCCACAATAATTATCAATTATATTACACTTCCTCACATCCCAAGTTCTGATAAAAATTTGCTGAATGGTTTTAATTCAGATGTGTGGTATTACACTAACAATGCAAAATTAAAATTTTACTTAAGAAAGCTATGTAAGTGGTTAATAAATGAGGAAAAATATCTAGGTAAAGTAGAAGTCGAAATGCTTCCTCAACTAAAGACGAAAAGTACAGCAATTCAGGTGGGCATGAAAGTGTCTTTTAAGAAGGCTAACAATGTATTAAATTTTCTGGTAGAAAGAATGAGGAAGAATTTTGTCAGGTCTAAGATTTAAAAAAAAAAAGTTACAATGGCTTCAAAGAAACAAACTTTCAAAATACAAAACTGAACAAGATTTTAATAAATGTCATATCCAAAACTATTACATAAACAAAAGTAAGCTGTTATCCCATTCCTCTTAAATGTGTATATATAAACATATTCTGAATGGACACTACAATATATCCTGCCTGGCCAATCTTACCTCACCTCAATTCCTACTTGAACATATCAGAAATGCTTTTAACAGGGTTACTTTCAAAAAGGAAATTACCCTGTTGTTAAGAAACTAGAAAAATACAGAATTTCCACAAAAAATTAGTAACTTTGGGAGTCATAAACGCAGTGAGAATTTTTAAAAATCAAATGAATCAAAAATACTTTTATTATTCGAAAGGATCACTATTCTGAGTCAAATTAATAAAAAAATTTGTGTAGTCTAAGTAGTTTAGCAATAAATAAATAACATGCAAAGATTAGACACCAAACTTGTTTTGTTCAGTTATAACAAATACCCAAAAGCAGAACCACCCAATTCCTACTCAAATAACATGGATTTGCCTCTTCTAAAACTTCATCACAATTTTTGAAAATTACGGAATTTTTATATTTTAGTTTCACACTCTACTAAAACCAAGTTGAAGTGATTGTCTTATATCATCTTACCGCCTAATTTCTGCATCACTAAATCCTTTAATATTCTCCCGAGGAATAGTCCGTGGTCTTCCACGTTTCTTTGGCCTTTTCCCTTCTGAGATGGAATCACTATCAGATCCAGAGTATCTCCTACTTCTACTGCGCCTCCCTTCACTTCCATTGAAACTAATCTGGAATTGGAAAATAAATATTTACCCAACCTTAGTGTAAAAACAGCTTGTATCTTAAGAGCAAAAACCATTATAAAAGATGGTCAGAATCTTTAAAATGTTACTAAATGTATCAAAAACATTCCATAAACAAAATTAAAGACCAAAGAGAGGAAAATATATACCTCTGGAGAATATTTTGATTTAAAGGGTAATTAGACATGATATCAAAAGCCTCAAAAGTTATTCTACTGACGCAGCAACATATCCTCTAGGCATTTTTCCTGAGGAGATCAGAACTGTGAAGCAACATTGATCAATAAAGTTATTTACATCATAAAAGAAAAATGTGGCTGAGTGCAGCAGCTCATGCCTGTAATCCCAGCATGACTGGGAGGCCAAGGCAGGAAGATAACTTGAGCCCAGGAGTTCAAGACCAGCTTAGGCAACATACTGAGACCTTGTCTCTACCAAAAATTTAAAATATTAGCCAGGTATTTTTGTAGCATGCACCTGTAGTTCCAGCTGCTTGAGAGGCTGAGGTGGGAGGATCATTTGACCCCAGGAAGCTGAGGCTGCAGTGAGCCATGTCTGTACCATGGCATTTCAGCCTGAGCAACACAGTGAGATCCTGTCTCAAAAACAAAAAAGCAAATAATCTAAATATTCATCAAAGAGAGACCAGACAAATCTATACGACAGAATGCTGAGAGACCATTAAAAATGGGTTGTAGAATAATTAACTTTCATGTCATACTGTCAAAGAGAAGAAAAAGTTCCAAATTAATACAACTCCAATTTAATTTGGCAAAAGATAATGAATTTTTAAAAATTAGAATGATGTACACTGTGATAATGTTATTAGTCCTATCTCTGGATGAACAGATTGATTAGCTGTCTTTTTTTCTGTTCTGCTTAATATCCACATATTGCTATTCTAACTAGACAAATCAGATATTCGAAAGAAAAAAATGCCAGTTGAACCCACATAAAAGGCTATTTGTAACATCCATTAATTTTAATAGGATACATCAAAACATATATTCTGTAAGTCTTGGGAGTTTTTCCAAAGCCTTGGCACATATTCTGAACCTCTAACATGCTGAAAGTTAAATGAAGTAAAAAATGGTATTTAGACCTTATTTTTTCTAACCTCCCTTGATCCTTTCACAAGATCTAATGTAATGCTGCATTCTCACACACTCTAAAACAAAACTACTTAGGGGTTTGAAGAAATGAACAGAAACAAGAAATAACATGCATGGTTATTTTCAGGCCAAAAGCATTATTTTGGGCTCCACTTCTGGCTGTTATGTAGAAACTTGGTAGGGGCACTGCTCCTACTCTAACAACAAATCTGATCTACAAAATCATAATTTTTCTGTTTAACATCAGAGATGAAATTACAGGGCAACCTACACATCTAAATGTAAGGATATATGGATCACAAAAAGAGAAAAAGAGGACTTGAACAGTGGCTCATTTGTGAAGAGCACAGGTGACAGAAATCAAGTACCACACAAGCAGTAAGAGGAGATCAGCTAAAATCTGCTCATGGCTGAGTGTACGCTATTGTGAGATCACAGGACCTAACAGCCAAAACTCGGAGGACCTGCACCCACTCTCAAGCACTTTGCCACAAACTTCCACCAGGTGCTCATGAGAAGGAAGACTGGAGAAAACTTTCCTCCATGGTACAGCCTTGGAGAAAGTGAGCAGTCACCTTTGTGGAAATAGGAAGGAAGCCTTGCCAGACCCTTCTCATCTGCTCAACTGAGGGAACAGAGTAAGATCTAATACGGTTGCAAGAAAAGAAAAAACAAAAAGCTCTACCCTTGGGGGAATGGTAGCAGGGCAGGGACTACAGTGGTGCAAGCCCCTCATTTGCCCCAGGCTTAAAATTTAAGGAAGCATGAAAAAACTCAGTAATCAAGACAAATAATCTTATATCCTAAAAACCAAAGGATATTAGAAGAAGAAATTAGTCTTAGAATTTTTTCCTTTTTGGCAATATAGCTTGGCATGGCACTATTACAGTTATTTAAAATTTGGGTATTTGTTTACTTAGGCCACTGGATAAACACCAACAAATTTTTAAAAATTAAAATTACATAAAATATGCTTTCTGAACATGACAGAATTAAACTACCAATGATTAACAAAGATAGTTGAAAAATCTCCTAAATATCTGAACATTTTAAAACATACTTCTAAAAAACCTGTGGGTCAAAGATAAGTCATATGGGAAATTTTAAAATGTTTTTAAATTAAGGAAAATATAAAAATAGATTTGGAAGGTTCAGAAAAAGTAACGCTTAAAGAAAAATTTGTAGCATTAAATGCCGATATTAGAAAAGAGAGATTACATTTCTATATCTAAGCTTGCACCTTAACAAACTGAATAAAAGAGGCCAGGTGCAGTGGCTCGTGCTATAGTCCCAACATTTTGGTAGGCCAAAGCAGACGGATCACTTAAGCCCAGAAGTTCCAGACCAGCCTGGACAACATGGCAAAACCCCATCTCCACAAAAAGAATACAAAAATCAGCTGGGCGTGGTGGGGCACACCTGTAGTCCCAGCTATTTGGGAGGCTGAGGCGGGAGGATCATCTGAGGCGGGAGGATCATCTGAGGCTGGGAGGTTAAGGTTACAGTGAGCCAGAATTGTGCCACTGCACCCCAGCCTTGGCAATAGAGCAAGATGCTGTCACCAAAGAAAAAAGAAAAGAAAAGAAAGAAAACAGCAAATTAAATCAAAAGCAGAAAGGAAGAAATAATAAATTGCAGAAACTCATGAAATTAAAAACACATACACACACAAAAAAAACCAATGAAACCAGGAGCTGGTTCTTTGAAAAGATGAATAAAAGAGGAAGAAACACTTCTCAACTCATTTCATGAGGCAGACATTATCAAATCAAGGCCATTACAAGAAAAGAAAACTATGGACTGATACCTCGTAGAAACAAACAAAATCAGCCCAGGTTGAATACTCTTACTTTATAGAAATATCTTTAAAATTGCAAAATCACCTGTTTTGCACAATTTCTCATTCTTGGGAGCATATAAATTTCTTCAAGTTCTTTTTGTCTTTCTTCTTCTTCTAATCGTCTTCTTTGATCTTCTGGAATAATTTCCTCCCAATTCTTTGAATTTCTTTCAGGTTCCAACTCAATGTCATCCTCATCCATATTTGAGAAGTTGGCAACCTGATAAATTTCAGAATTTTAAGAGTAACTGTTACAGAAAAATTGATCCCTAATGTTTTTTTTTTAAGGGGAAGAACTGGCATGCTCTTTAGGATAATGAACATGGCTGTGGACTAAACCAAATATAACTTCTAAACAATCTAGATTCATTTCTTCATTAGGGCAAAGCAGATCAAACCAAATGACATCTAATAATCCTCTAGGAATGATTTTCTTTTGCCCTACTGCTCAACAAAATTAGTAGCATCACAGAACTAAGAGCAGTTAACAGAACAACAAAAAAGTAATTTATACTATTAACATGCTAAATAATCTGCAGAAATTCTCAGACCAGTCCACCTATCAAGTATTGTAGAACAATCTAATATCATTTTTATGGTCACAAAAACACTATCTAAAGAGCTACTGGCAGAGACATAGAGCTCTTTGAAAGCACACTAATTTCTGTGAGGATTACATAAGATAGCACATTTAAGGTACTATGCAAGGTCTGGTATACAGAAAGCACCCATTAAGGCTAACTATCACAGCCGGGCGAAGTGGCTCACGCCTGTAATTCCAGAAACCTTCACCTCTTAACAAGGATTACTCAACATTCTATCTTATCTCCCCCTGCTATAGCTCTTTCCTCACTACAGTCAATCATCCACAAAGTAGTCAGAGTGATTCATTAAAATTATAAAAGTTTTTGTTCACTGTGTGGGGTACACTGTAGATGTTCCATAAATATTTGTCAAATGAACACATGAAATGAATTGATCTTTAAAAACCACAGTTCATAGAAAACAGCTAAGATGTAGAGAAACTTGTTTCTTCAAACAAATGGCACTTAACTTACTCCATAAGGTCAGTTGACTTATGTTGTTTTAGGACTCCTTTCAACTCATTGACCCTCAACAAACCAGGGATATTAAGTATCAATATATAGTAGCTTATTGCTTACTTTGACTGATTTACTTGAGTTTTCTTATTTGTGATAAGTTAATGTCAAAAACTGCTTCAAAAAAATATCAGCTGAAAGCTTTCAGTCACGGAAATCTAAATAAGAGATCACACTGATTCATTTATTTACCCAAGTATTTAAGGACATGCTATTTGCCAAACACTATTCTAGTTGCTAATTAGGAAACAACAGCTCTTTCCACTCAACTAAATGTAACTTCATAAATGGGTTTGGTCTCTTTCAAATCAGTTTGCTACTAGTTTGTCTGAACAAGAGAGAGTAGTTTTTATATAACACAGCAATCTTCCTGATTATGCTTAAAGAAAGATTAACAAACCACTAAATGACATAACTCAATTCCTCTCAATTTATGTAATTATAAGGAAAATTTTGTTTAAATCTACCTTGAACTGGGAAAGCAATTCATCTCCTACAGTTAAAGGACCTGGTTCATTTTCATGAGTTTCAGCTCTCTTCAAGATTTCATCTATATCCATTTCCTATAATTAGAAAGATAATATTTAAATATACTTGAATCTTTTCATCCTGTCAAAAATATGACACATATCCTGAAGCAGGTTTTTTTTTTTTTTTTTTTTTTTTTTTTTACCTGGGGCTCTTGTTCTTCTCCTTCAGGTTCCTTAAAAAGTTCCTCAGCACCAAACTTTAAAATGGCTGATAACTCTTCTTTATTGAAAGGAGTAGAACTAAAACAGGAAAAACAAAAATGCTTAACATTAACAGTTAAAAATATAACATTTACACAGCACTTTATTAATTACTGACATTTTCACCTTTACAACAGTTACATGAAGAAGTTAGACGAATCAAGTATTAGCATCCTTTATTTTTCTGGAGACAGTGTTTCACTCCGTCACCCAGGCTGAAGTGCACTGGCATAATCTTAGCTCACTGCAACCTCCACCTCCCGGGCTCAACTGATCCTCCCACCTCAGCCTCCTGAGTAGCTGGGACTACAGTTGTGTGTCACCATGCCCAGCTAAGTTTTTTATTTTTTGCAGAGGTGGGGTTTCACTATGTTGCCTAGGGCAGTAAATTTATTTTAAAATAAGGAACTTGAAGCATAGAAGTGAAAAAGATTACCCCTAAAATTACAAATCTGTAGCGATGAAACCAGGTATTGAAGTATGTCTTCTAACTAGAAATTAGTACAAAGTCTTCCAAAATATAAAAAGTACAACTCTGAATACATTTCCTCAATGATCTACAGTGACGTAACATATCAAAAATATGAGTTTACTGACTCTAAAATGACTTTTTTTTAATAATCAAGTAACCACCTTGATGGGGCAGAACCTGTATGTAGTACTGTCTTCCCAGTTGTGTCCATTCTTTGAATTACAAGATGATCTAAAACCATCTTCTTTTTGGCCCTTTCAAGAATATCTTCTTCAACTGATCCCTTTGTAACTAGACGATAAATATTCACCTGTAAAAATACACACGAGGAAACAAATTGCAGTATAAAGGATTTGTTTTGCTAACCTCAAGTGCCTAAACACTGGCACACAAACTGAAGCTCATTCTACATGAAGTTTTCACTGGTTAAAAGCAAAATCAAAATTTAAAAAACATGTTTAAAGCTAGAGTTCCTCAACTTAAGAGACTATTTTGAAACTATATCCTTCCTTCTTAATATTTTGATAAGGAGATTGCATTTGCTTATTTTTGTTTTTTTAAAGAAATGACAGTAATTTTTATGTTATGATTTAGCTGGGGAAAATGGGGGGGGAGCATGTAAACTTCTGATAGCCTTATTATACTCGTTGCCTTGATTCTAATGTTTCATCACTCTATATAACGCAAAATTCTATGAACTACTCCCCAAGTTAATAAGAAGCCCACCATAAAACAAACTCTCCAAAATTGAAAAGAATTGGTGTAGTAAATTTTCCCTATTTCTCTAGGTCAAAGGTTCTGCAGTAAATTTTCCCTATTTCTCTAGGTAAAGGTTCAGTACCACCATTTAAGGGTATTTTGTTACAATTATAAAATGGGGTCACATTTACATGTGGAGAATCTTGTAAGCACATGGACAAAATATAGACTAACAGAAAGGCAGCATATGCTACTCAAACTCCCTTTCAAGTTAAAATAAGCAAGTAAAGACATTTTAAAGTTTTTATTACAAAATGAAAAACACTGCATTTTATAGTTACGACTAGAATACAGGACCAAAACAGAATACAAGATCCTATTTATGCATAGTTATCTCAATTCTGTCAGACTCTCCAGGTGATTTTGGTAAACCAAGTTCCTCAGTATTCTATCTGTTAAACAGCAGTATGACTGTTACAGTGATCTTATCCTCTAGAGGATAAACTGAAATCACTTCCAAAAAACAACAAAAAAAAAGAATTCTAAAACAGCAACATAATATAAATTAAAATTAAAAATACCTGTTTCTTTTGCCCAATTCGATGGGCTCTAGCCTGTGCCTGAAGATCATTCTGTGGATTCCAATCGGAATCAAATATAACAACAGTGTCAGCAGAGGCTAAATTAATCCCTAGACCTCCAGCTCTTGTGGACAGCAAAAAGCAAAAATCCTGTAAGAAATTGAACAATCAAAATGAAAAATTTTCAATTGATTTTCTGAACGTAAACAGTATGGTACTAATTAAACAGAAAGGCAGTTTTTAAAACTAATACATAAACATCTAGCAAGACCAATCAACAAAAAGACTCCAAAATCAAATATATATGTTATTAACACCAAATTCAATACAGTGTTTACTTCTGGTGAAAAAGAAAGAAAACGGGATAGGAAAGGAATGATGCTTCAACTCTAACTGTAAATTTTATTTCCTTAAAAAATAAAAGGCATATACCAAAAAAAGAACTTTATGGAAAACAGTGTGGAAATTCCTTAAAGGAACTAAAAGTAGAACTACCACTTGATCCAGGAATCCCACTACTGAGTATCTGCCCAGAGGAAAAGAGTCATTACATGAAAAAGATACTTGTACACACATGCTTATAGCAGAATTTGCAATTGCAACAATGTGGAACCAGCCCAAATGCCCATCAATCAACAAGAAGATAAACTGTGGTATACATACACAGTGGAATACTACTCAGCCATAAAGAATGAAATAACAGCATTCGCAGCAACCTAGATGGGACTGGAGACTCTCTCTCTCTCTCTATATATATATAATTTTTATATATATATATATATTTTTTTTTTTGAGACAGTCTCACTCTTTTTCCCTTGGCTCACTGCAACCTCCACCTCCTAGGTTCAAGCAATTCTCCTGACTCAGCCTCCCGAGTAGCTGGGATTACAGGCACGCACTACCACACCCAGCTAATTTTTGTATTTTTAGTAGAGATGCGGTTTCACCATGTTGGCCAGGCTGGTCTCGAACTCTTTTTTTTTTTTTTTGAGATGGAGTCTCGCTCTGCCACCCAGGCTGGAGTGCAGTGGCGCGATCTCGGTTCACTGCAAGCTCCGCCTCCCAGCTTCACACCATTCTCCTGCCTCAGCCTCCCGAGTAGCTGGGACTACAGGCACCCGCCACTATGCCCAGCTAATTTTTTTGTATTTTTAGTAGAGATGGGGTTTCACTGCATTAGCCAGGATGGTCTCGATCTCCTGACCTCGTGATCCGCCCATCTCAGCCTCCCAAAGTGCTGGGATTACAAGCGTGAGCCACCACGCCTGGCCAGTCTCGAACTCTTGACCGCAAGTGATCGACCCACTTCAGCCTCCCAAAGTGCTGGGATTACAGGTGTGAGCCACCACACCCAGCCTGGAAACTACTATTCTGAGTGAAGTAACTCAGGAATGGAAAACCAAACATTGTATGTTCTCACTTGTAAGAGGGAACTAAGCTATGAGGATGCAAAGTAATAAGAATGATACAAAGGACTTTGGGGACTCAGAGGGAAAGGGTAGGAGGGGTGAGTGATAAAAGACTACAAATTTGGTTCAGTGTATACTGCTCAGGTGAAGGGTGCACCAAAATCTCAAACCACCACTACAGAACTTACTCATTTAACCAAATATCACCTGTTTCCCAAAAATCCATGGAAATAAAAAAAATTTTTTTTAAAGGAAGGTGGGCTAATTTGTTGTTTTTGGGTTTTTTCTTTCCTCTTTTTTTTTTTTTTTTGAGACAGAGTCTCACTCTATTGCCTGGGCTAGAGAGTCTAGTGGCATGATCATGGCTCACCACAGCCTCAAACTCCTAAGCCAAGTGATCCACTCAACTCAGCCTCCCAAGTAACTGGGACTACAACCGAGTGCCACCATGCCCAGTTTATTTTTTTTACTTTTTATTTTTATTTTTTTTTGTACAGACAGCAGTCTCACTGTTTCCCAGGGTGGTCTCAAACTCCTGGTCTGAAGCAATTCTCCTGCATTGGCCTCCCAAAGTGCTGGGATTACAGGTGTGAGCTACTGTGCCCAATCTGGCTAATTTATTTTGAAGCAAATTAAAATAACTGTTCCATGCTGAAACATTATTGATAATAAAGAGTAAAATTCTTGGCTGGGTGCGGTGGCTCATGCCTGTAATCCTAGCACTTTGGGAGGCTGAGGCAGGTGGATCACCTGAGGTCAGGAGTTCAAGACCAGCCTAGCCAACATGGTGAAGCCCCACCTCTACTAAAACTACAAAAACTAGCTGGGCACAGTGGCGCACGCTTGTAATCCCAGCTACTTGTGAGGCTGAGGCAGGAGAATAGCTTGAACCCGGGAGGCAGAGGTTGCAGTGAGTTGAGATTGTGCCACTGCACTCCAGCCTGGGCAACAGAGTGAGACTGTCTCAAAGATAAAATTCTTAGGTTTAACCTAGAATAGTGACTTTAAAACCTCGTTTGCTAATCAAAGGTGGCTAACACTACTCTTTTTTATCAAACTAGATATGAAGATTAAAAATGTCTGAATATAATAATGTAATATACTGATACTAAATCAAAATTATTTATAATTTTAAAAGCATTAATACATACCTCTGATCCCTCAGCATTAAAATGATCTAGAGCTTGTTTCCTCAGTTCTCCTTTTATTGATCCATCTAATCTCTAGAATAAAACACATTAAAATACTGCATATAACAGAATCAAAATATTACAAAGCAATTAAAATCAATTATAAAATTAAGTAGAAATGTGAAGCATGTCCTTTGCTAAAACTATAACAGAAGGTACTTACTAGACAGTAAAATAATGCTCAAGCATTCTGTCTTTAGTCTGTGCTCCAAATCACTAAGACTGCACCCTCAAGAGTAAATACAGCATAGGCTGTCATACTATTCTGCCTGAGTCTCCATTCTAAAAGTATGTGATTGAGTACATAGCTGTTTACAAACACTTGAAACAGGTTTCATATCATGACATGATATACTATGTTATACTCTCATGTTTCATCATTTTACTTTCAAAATGTTGGTGCAACCCATTAAACTGATTCACAGATCCATTAACAGGTTACAATTCAGTTTTAAAAACACTGATTAAGTCCAGTGTGGTTACTAGAACAGCATTAGTGTCACCTGAGAACACAGATATGCAAATTATTGAGCCCTACCCCAGACCTACTGAAGGGGTTTAGCAAAGGCCATCCAGTTAATTCTGACACACACTAAAGTTTGAAAATTATTGATGTGAAGCATCATGGGTTCTAGTCAACAGCCAGCAAATGAGTATTTTATTCACTTGGTATCTTGAGCAAGTGATTTGACTTTTCTCCACTAACTTTTTCACCATGTCAGTTCTGCTTTAAACAAAACAGACATAATAGTAGTCCCTCCTTCATAGACTATAGAAAACTCAGTGAGAGAACACAGGAAAACATGTAGCACAGTGCCTACAACATACTGAATGCTTATTAAACATTAGCTACTATTTCACTTTAGAAATGGCAATGATTTCTAATTATTAACTGGTTATAGACTGGAAATAACTTGTCTACTATGATCCATGCATTTAACCAACGAATTAAACTAGTATTTTGGGAAGCCATATGCCTACCTTTGCTTTGTTACTATATGAATTTTAACTCTGTGAAGAAAAATATAAACATTTTAAATGATGTATTCTAAGTGTTTTTAAGTGCTCTTAATTATCACCTACTCAAAGTAGGAAAACAGATGTCTATTAAGGTTTTAAAAAATTAAAATAATTTTTCTTTTCCACTAAAATACAAATTAGTACAAATTTTAAGAACAGTGGCATCTCATTACTGTGGCATGACCTAAACCAAATAAAATTAAAAATGATTCTCTCCAGGAAGTGACCTAGGAATGAGAAGGGATTAGTGGCAGAGAAGTGGTGCTTATAAACACTCAAAATCAGTCAAACTAATTTTTTGTTTGACCATGTACACAATAATTTGTTTAAAAACAAATCAACACAGGGCAGGAGAGGAAGGCAAATGGAAGGACAGGAGGAATAGCTAAAGGGTACAGTTTCTTTCTGATGAAAATGTTCTAAAACCACCTGTCAAACAATTACACCTATCTGTGAACATAGTAAAAACCACTGAATTGTATACTTTAAATGAGTAAACTGTATGATATGGGAATTACGTATCAATAAAGGTGTTTTCAAAAACCTCAACTAATGGTATTCTTCTACGTTTTCCCCTAAATGACTGCAATTATTTCTCAATGATATTCCTATCACCAAATACCTGTCCTTCTTCATAACACTTACCAGAATTGTAATGTTACATTTATTTGTAATCACCTGCTTGATGTCTGTCTCCTGTAAGAGATTATAAGCTCTGACAAAGCAGGGATTGTGTGTTCAGTCCCGTTATTATAATTTTACTGCTATTTTACTATCTGCACTAAATATACACCATTTACTAGCTGTATCTACATAATGTCTGCTATGTTCCTAGTACTGTTCATAAAATTGCATCGAGAATTAAGTAATTAGATGTAAAGTACTGAAAACAGCACCTGACTTTAACTATGAGCACACCAATCATCAGAATCTTGGCAGCATTCACATTCAGAGACTACTGGATGTTTTCCTCATTCAGATTAAAGACTAAAGGCTCCCCTGCTTTTAGATCTATCCAATCATGAAAAGTCTGCCTTAGTTCAGTTTTTAAAATCTAAAGCAAGCATAGAAGAAAAAGACAGAATTAAAAGAAAATAAAAATCACAGGAAAGGAAGAAAAATTGTTTTGCTGCAATATGTAAAGTCAAGAAAAAAAAGGGAATGACAAATATTTTTTAAAGCAGATATATCTTTTTAAAGAAAAAGTACAGTTTATATAAAAACCTTAACACTTATAAAATAATTTCAAAGTTAATTCTGTAAAATATGCACAGGAATTAGATAAAATTTAAAACAACAAATACAATTAAATGCTTACTTGAAAGGGGAATTGACGATATTTCAAATATTCTGCAAGTATATCTAACATCCGCACCATTTGAGAAAAAATAAGAACTCGATTGCCTCGTTCTCTTAGGCGAATTAATAGCTTGTCAAGAAGAATCAATTTTCCGCTACTACGAATTAAGTGCTACAGAAACAATAAATTCAAGTTGTTATATGTTAAAAGACATAAATGATAAGTTGTCCACGTAACACCTTAGTTGCTTGACTTATTTTAAATTGAGATTTTAAATTTTCATGTTAGAAAACAACTTACTTCACTTTTCAAAATTTTCTAAGACCTTTACCATTTCACTCTATGACTGAAGCTAAAATATTCTTTGCCATATCACACCTAAGTTTTGCTGTATTGTCGGGGAGGAAAAAAGTACTGTTCACTCTGTTTGCTAGTTACTATACCACAGTGTTTCTCCAAAAACCTTAGCTGAAGAACAATTACATCGGAAGCAGCAGCAACTAAGCAACCAAAGGTTTAAAAAGAGTAAGCAAATGCATTCTAATGTATTAATTCTAGATGCTGATCCTAGCCCTTCAATGCACTACAGTGGCTGGACTGCAGCTGTGCCTTCACACTTCTGAGTTATCTTCCAGAAGTACCAGGAAGGGTTAAGATGTGAGGTCAAGATGTCCTTTAGACTACCATTTACCAAATGACAAATGCAGCACAATTAGTATTAACGATTTTTTTCATAATTATGAACATACTGTGGGATTTTCTTGCTGGATAAGTTATTATAGGCCATGGTTTGAGAGACCTATTTTTAGAAAATTCATAAAATAATTACATAAATTAGAATTTTAAAATCTTTTCTACAAAGATTAATAACTGAGACCATTATAGAAAGGCACCATTAACTAAAGAGAACTTTTATCCAATATATTCAAGCATTGAGCCATTTTCGATTGTAAGTGAAATCAACGTTTCTAGAACTTTATCACAAAGTAACAACATTTAAAAATTCTTACTTGTAAGGCCTCCTGTTTATTATAGAATTCATTATTATCTGGTGGTTTAATGAGGTAGCAATGGTTACAACATTTCTTTAGCTCCATCATAATGTTCAAAAAGCCTGAGGTACTGCCCTTGGAACCTTTGCTGAGGGCTTTGTAATTCCTAGTTAAAATCCATCTTAAAAAAAAAATTATGAAAATGATGTTTAGCAGAACAATTACCAGGATAAATTCTAAAAGCATTAAAACGAAAAAAAAAAAAAACAACAGCCAAAGGTAATACCAAAGTAAAACTGTACCGTTATGAAATTCACAGCTGTATATACAATGGACCAAACCTCTTTCATAATACTCATGAGAACACAACTTGTTTTCTGAACCATTAGCTATACACAGAACAGGCTAATGTAACATAATTATTACAGTGTATTAATCCTTTCCCCTCAAATTTGCTAAAAAGATGGTCAGCTGCATTATTTATCTTAATCTTCTTACAACTTTTACTGCATTAGAAAGCTAACGAAATTGAATATTTTGCATGGACCTAAAAGAAACCTGAGGATACCTGGTTTTAGCCACGACTGCCTTCTCTAGATTGCAATTACACAATACATATGCAACTTATAGAAAACATCTTGGTGCTATTTTACTACTCCAAACTACATGTAACAATTCCTGTGCTCACTTCGGCAGCACTTACACTAAAACTGGACCAATACAGAGATTAGAATGGTCCCTGTACAAGGATGACATGCAAATCCATGAACACTCCATATTTTTGTATATATACCCCATGAATACTACACAGCCACAGAAAAAAAAGGATGAAATAATGCCCTTCAAATAAAATAATATCCATGGATGAAGCTGTAGACCATAATCTAAGTGAATTAACACAAAAACAGAAAACCAAACACCACATGTTCTCACTTATAAGTGCGAGTTAAACACTGAGCACACATGGACATAAACATGTAACAACACTGTCGACTACTAGAGTGGGGAAGAAGGGGAACATGGGTTGAAAACTACCCACTGCATACCATGCTCACTACCTGGATGCAATATTACCCATGTAACAAACCTGCACATATACCTCCAGTATCTAAAATAAAAGCTGAATTTAAAAAAGAAAAGAAAAATTTCCTCTCACCATGACCTTTTCCACCTTTTATTTTCTTCCTTTTTACAAGGTCAGTTTTTGAAGGGACTTGAAAGTCTCAAATATCTAGTGTACATACTCTTTTATTACCATTCTTTACCACTAGTTATACAGGCAGTTCCCCAAAACTGGAATGAAAAGCAAAACGAAACCCATGGACAATGCTCAATGCCCTAAGAGGTAATCAAGAATAAAGAATTATTTTTCCTTATCCAGAAAAAATTTATTATTAACTTCTCCAGGGGTAAAAATTCTAAGACTTTTTCCAGAAATTTATGGCAGTATCTTATTACCTTAATTGCCAAAAAGTACCTTGAAGAGTTTAAGTTCAAAAACCATGATATATGACTAGCACTGAGAGAATTACAGGTTAATGTGTCTTCTTCCTACTTTGACTTTTCTTTCCAAATATTCTACAAAATGCATTACTTTTTTTTAAAGAACCCCATAACAAAATGAGATAATCACCACTGTGTACTACAAAATATACTCTTGTCATAATTATTAATTTGAATATTATCAAGCACCTAGATCTACCTACCAATCTATAGGAAATACAGGGGATACTATTAAACTACTTTAGAGGGAAGTACTATGCAAAATCTAGATTGTGGAAAAATTCTACAGAATAACTGTTTTCCCCATCGTATACATTTTGACAAAAAAGAAGTACCTATAGATAATAAACTCAGAGACAAATAAATTGCCATATATGAACCTATCTCAATCCCGATTCGAGTAAACGTAAAAAAATTTTTTGAGACAACAGAGAAAACTTGAACACTGATACTGAATATTGGTATCAAGAAATTGATTCTGCTGAGAGAGCAATAATTTCCTAAATTGTGAAATCTTAAAGTGGGTTATTTATTTATTTAAGATGGGGTCTCACTCTGTCACCCAGGCTGGAGTGCAGTGGCATGACCTCGGTTCACTGCAACCTCTGCCTCATGGGCTCAAGTGACCCTCCCACCTCAGCCTACCAAGTAGCTGGGACCACATGCACCCACCACCACTCCTGGCTAAGTTTTTTGTATCTTGGGTAGAGACAGGGTTTTGCCATGTTGCCCAGGCTGGTCTCAAACTCTTGAGGCTCAAGTGATCCGTCTGCCTCAGCCTCCCAAAGTACTGGGATTACAAGCATGAGCCACCGTGCCCAGGTGATACTAGTACTTTTAAAAATCAATTATTAGAAATACACAGAGAAATATTTATGGAAAAGTTTCCAATCTGCTTCAAAAGGATAGGTACTGAGGGAAATGGGGATGACCAGGGATGAGTAGAAAGGGAAGCTGGGGCTGGGCACAGTGGCTCATACCTGTAATCCCAGCACTTTGGAAGGCTGAGGTGTGTGGATTGCTTGGGGTCAGGGGGTCAGGATCAGCCTGGCCAACATGGCAAAACCCTGTCTCTACTAAAAATAAAAAAATTAGCAGGGCATTGTGGGGCACACCTGTAAACCCAGCTACTCGGGAGGCTGAGGCACCAGAATCATTTGAAACTGGAAGGCGGAGGTTGTAGTGAGCCAAGATCGTGCCACTGTACTCCAGCCTGGAGTACAGAGGGAGACTCCGTCTCAAAAAACAAACAAACAAAAAAAGAAAGAAAGTGTAGCTGAGTCATGGGTATAAGAGTTAATTAAATTATCCTATTTTTGTATATGCCTGAAATTTTCCATAATAAAAATAATTATGCAATAAGTATAGTCTTTCAAATGTATGGCACCTATAGATTTACCACAGAATATAAATGTTTCTGAAACTCCAAATGCATGTAGCAATATATTTCCTTTTATGCAATTAAATGTTTAAACAGATATTAGAACAGATTTTCCTTTCTGATTCTTTGAAAAGTCCTACTGTATAGCTCTTGACATACAAAATTTATACCAGCTATGATTTGTTAATACTCTTCAAAAAGCAGCAGAGCCTAAAATTTTGTTCTAAGTTTCTTTTTTTGGCCTCTATCTGTTAACTGTCATAATCATATAATACCTTCATTATTGCGGAAATCCTAACACTTAAACTCTTTATAAGGTAACAGTATGATATACAGGAAAGCAATTAATTATGTGTTAGAAGATGAATTACACAGTGTTGTCACTCATAATTTTGCATACGTCATTAAATCTCCTTTTGCCTCCTAACGACACAGAATAAACTTATTCTGAAACTCGAGAATTGCAACTGCTCTAAGACACTATTGTAGAGAAGGTGGGGGCACCAAAAGCAGGACACAGACATGGAAGCTTTTCAGAATTAAAAGTTCAGAACATGTATTCTGTGTCCAGCTTACTTGTAATATTGTTTCTGTAAAGCACTCATTTCCATTCTTAAAATCTGCTCAACCTTGGCAGGAAGAGATTTTTCCACATCTTTCTTAACTCGGCGTAACAGAAATGGCTCAAGCTCCTTGTGAAGACTTGCATAACCATATTCTCTCCCTTTGCCATGTTCTTCTTCAAAATCCTCCCAGGAAGAAAACCTTTAAAATTTAAGAAATTGGAACAATTACTAGAAAAGGTTAAATTGTGTATGAACTTTTTTTTTTAGGGGAGTCATTTATAAACAAAATACTACAGATTTTTAGAAAAAAAATTAGCTAAACTTAGTTACTTCTAAAAAATCTCCCTCCCAAGAAGATGCATGATGAAATATAATTAGTTGTTTTTTAAGTTATGATTCTTGAATCAAGTGAATATGAAGTATTTTGAAGTATGGGAGTAATTATCACTAAAATATTTCTCAAAAAATATACTTTTAAAGTTCTGGACCTACTGAAAGAGAACAAGTAGTGACCTTTGGGAACTTATTTAGCCTTGTCTAGTCTAGTTTTCCCCATTTAGAAAAAGGGATTACCAGCACTCATTGTTGTTACTCCTACTGTTAAATACAAAGAATGGTACTGTGTTAGTTTTTCAAACAAGGTATATTTTGAACATGTGCAAAATCAACTTGTGATTTATTACACATGGCTTAAGTTTATTAACAAAATTGAAAAATTCAAATAGTATTACAAACTACCTGACCTCATTTTCCTTTTTAAAAAATTCTTAGTAATCTGTGATCTAATCTTTTAGGGCAATAAAAACTCTTACTGACCTTATTACCTGGGTTTCTTCCCACTAAACATAATATCCACACAATATGATTAAAATTGTAAATTTGTCTTACTTTTCTGGCATAATGAAATGTAGCAAAGACCAGAGCTCTTTGAGGGAATTCTGTAGAGGAGTTCCAGTGATAAGGAGACGATGATTGGATTTAAAATCGATTAAAGTTTTATACAGAAGGGAGTCATCATTCTTTAATCGGTGTGCTTCATCAACACCTATAAATGCCCAATTTAGACCTCCAAGGAATGCCTTAAAATAACAGAAAAACAGTATTTTGAGAGAAAAACAGAATTCAAATTTAGCCTTCCCATTTAATCTGAACTCAATTATTAAAATGAAATAAAAATTGAAAACAAACTTTGTCTAATTTTCAAATAAAAAAATTGTAATCTCAAGATTACAATACACAAGTAACTCAGCACATATTTCTTCTATGACAAATTTAACCACTAGAATGTAATATCAAGCCAAAGTTTTTATCAGCTTATAAACTGATAATTAACAGAGAAAAATCAGCAGTGTCATTTAAAATTTTTACAAAGATTTTTAGCCTAACCCCAATAGAAGCCTCTATTAATGTCAATATGAAAAAAAACTATGACACAAATTCAGAACAGTGTCTATTCCAAGTGTAGGTACAATTCTTTGTACAACTTTTATGAACTGTAGAACTCTCTTAAACTTAGGTCTCTGAGTTACAGCAGGCCTGATTCCACTACTTAAGAGCTGTGTTACCATAGCCAAGTTCATTAAATTCTTTGAGACATTTTTGAGACTGATTTTCTTTTCCATAAAGTAGAGAAAGTGAATATAAAGTAGATGGAGGAATTAAATAAGGCAGTATCTATAAAGCCTTCATTGCTTCACACAGTGGTAGCTTAATCCTGTTAGGCATCTTCCTCTTCTTTAAAGAGCTTACAAATCAATACACACTGTAACAAACTGGTTTCATTCGATTGAGTTGGCAAGCTTTTTCTAAGAAGAGCCAGATAGTAAATATTTCAGACTTTGCAGATAAATACATGGTTTCTGTTACATATTCTTTCTAAGACCCTTTAAATGTAACCTTTCAAAAAGGTAAAAACCATTCTTAGTTCAAGCACCATTAAAAAAATAAGACCACAGGCTATAGTTTGCTGACTCACGATTTAGGGTATTCTCTCATCTTGCCCACAGCATATGATAAAGAAAAAACTGATATACAAGAGACAAAAACACGTGAGAAATAAATACATACCTTATCCTTTAATAAAATTTCATAAGTTGTTAACAGTATATTAAATTTTAACCGTTTGGTCTGATGATGCGTCCATTCATGAGTTCTTATCTATTAAGAAATTTGAAGGACAATTTTAAGACAAACATCACGCAAATTATACTTTTACTTACATATCTAAAACTTAAAATCCACTCAAATATGTAAGTAACTATTAATATATGTTTATGTAATAAAAGAGTTTTTGTGGTTTTTTTTTTTTTTTTTGAGACAGAATTTTGCTCTTGTTGTCCAGGCTGGAGTGCAATGGCGCGATCTCGGCTCACCACAACCTCCACCTCCCGGGTTCAAGTGATCGTCCTGCCTCAGCCTCCCAAGTAGCTAGGATTACAGGAATGCACCACCACGCCCAGCTAATTTTGTATTTTTAGTAGAGACAGGGTTTCTCCATGTTGGTCAGGCTGGTCTCGAACTCCCAACCTCAGATGATCCACCCACCTTGGCCTTCCAAAGTGCTGGGATTATAGGCATGAGCCGGCATACCCAGTCAGAGTTATTCTTTATATTGTCCAAAATGCTATGTAAATCTTATAAATAAAACATAAATACCACAGCATTTCTTAAAAAATGAAGTAAACACAATTTTAAAGCACATCTTTCACAAAAGAAAAGGTCTTATTTAAGAAAACCTAAGTGATTAATTCATTTAATAATGTATCGTTTATGGATGAAATACGATGTCTGGGGTTTGCTTCACAGTAACTAGGAAAGTAGTGTGTAGAGGTATAGACAAAAAAAAACTAGCAGTAAATTTGTGAAACTTAAGATGAGAACATGAGGGTTTATTACATTCTTCTGTCTGTTCTCATGCATATTTGAAATTTTCCATTAAAAATGTAAAATAGGCTGGCATGGTGGCTCACGCCTGTAAATCCCAGCACTTTGGGAGGCCAAGGCAGGTGGATCACTTGAGGTCAGGAGTTTGAGACCAGCCTGGGCAACATAGTGAAACCCCACCTCTACTAAAAATATGAAAATTAGCCGGGCCTGGTGGCAGGCACTTGTAATGCCAGCTACTTGGAAGGCTGAGGCAGAAGAATCACTTGAACCTGGGAGGCGGAGGTTGCAATGAGCCAAGATCACACCACTGTACTCCAGCCTGGATGACAGAGTGGAAACAAAACAAAAAAAAAACCCACCAAGAAAACAGTCAAATATATACATGAAGTAACACTAAACCAAAACTGACTTTGTTATAGTCAATTAAACTTGTACTGAGAACTTATTTGTGGCAAGTTCTATGCCAAAAACAAAGATTGTTATACAGACCAAAACAAAACAAAACCCCTCACCCTCGTTAGGCCAAGAACGGTGGTTCATGCCTGTAATCCCAGCACTTTGGGAGGCCAAGGGAGGCAGATCACTCGAGCTCAGTTCAAGACCAGCCTGGGCAACACAGCAAAACCCTGTCTCCACTAAAAAATACAAAAAATTAGCCAGGAGTGGTGGCTTGCTCCTGTGGTCCCAGTTGCAGTGAGCCAAGATCATACAACCGCACTCCAGCCTGGGAGACAGAATGAAACCCCATCTCAAAACAACAACAACAACAACGACAAAAACACTTGATCTCAAAGACAAGTACATTTTGATTTCTACATTTACAGGGAAACAACTTACCATGTTTCTGCTGTTAATGTCACCTAAATAAACCACAGCATTCATTTGAGAAGCCCATGTCTGAATTTCCCTTTGCCAGGAAGTAAGAGTGGAGAGTGGTACCACCAATAAAAAAGGTCCATATAATTGATGTTCATGAAACAAATAATTCAGAAATGAGATCGTCTGTATTGTTTTTCCAAGGCCCATTTCATCAGCGAGTATGCAACTATTTCCTCTACAAAGTTAAAAAAAAATTAGCATGCAAGGAAATATTCAAATATACAAAGAAACCTTTTTACATCGTGTATATGTTTATATGAAGTTAAATAAAATTAATCTGATCGGTATTATATAGAATATACCACTTTTATTAACTACAAATAATAAATGTAAAGGTATCTAGCTAAAGACTTAATCAGTAATGCTGTAAGAAAAGTAAAAGGAGATGACTGTTTTGGGCCAGAAGAGGCTTAAGGATTAATAGTATTATGTCTAATCAATTATGAAGCCAATAATGCAATTCATCTACTAGTAGTAGAGTCCAGATATATTAAATAAGTAAAAAGTGTATAGGAAGAACACAGATTAAAAAAAAACTATAGCTAAGTTGCAACCGAGATTCACAAAAGTAGAGTGGAGGCCACGGAAGATAGAAAAAAATGTAGAAGAGTAAATGGACATTAAAATAACTAGGAAAAAGAGAAATATTCCAGGAATAGCGTGGGATGAGAACGGATATGCATTTTGATTTTTAAACTGAATAAAAACATATTTTAAAAAGGCAACAATCAAGTTAAACTCCAACTCCACTGGATTTTCTTCCTAGTATGTAGTAAGTATTGTTTATATAAACTAGGAAATACAAAGACTAGCATATAAACTGCCAAAGAGTCTTATCCTTTATGTAAATGGAAATCTTTTCTGAATCCTGTATTGGTAAATTCTTTCTCTGTCAAATTAAATAGATGATTCAAAATATACTTACTTGCACCAAGAATGAGCAAGCCAATTTAAACCATTCAGTTGATAATCTCTTAATTCTAAGCCCTCATGTCCTCCAATATAGGATGGCTGCTTCTTCAGGGCTACAAACCTTGGCCTTTGTTTTAATACCTTCAGTAGAAATAAACATTATGTAGAACTATTAAATATAAGAAATTATACTAAAAGATGAAAGCCTCAGCTTTACCATAAATTCTTAAATTTCATCTCTAATCATCAAGCTCAGAGATTCCATTACTCAAAATGTATCTGAGGATTCAGCCAATACTGTTTTCTACTACTCTACAAAAATGAACAGTGAAATATTTCGCCTTCTTTTTTAAACAAAAATTTATAGAGAAAATTAACTTCCTGCCAAAATATGAGTCTCACGTATTTCACAAGCAAAACCTATGTTAAATTTTTCAAAATCATCGCTCCAGCCTTAAGCTACAAACCATAAAACTGGCTTAGCTTACCGTTCAATTTCTGAATTCCAAGTTATCCCTATGAAGAATGTAATTCTTGTAATAAGGAAAGAAAGTCTAGTAGTCCATAGATCTCAACACATCACTAGTAACTCTGGGTAAGTTACAAGCATGCAGAAAGTATTGTGCAAGGTAGTTCTGGATACTTTCCTATATCACTCTCCTTTTTCTCTACCTTCTAAGAAAATATCCACTATCTTTAAAATTGAGCATATCTCTAATTTCCAAGGGTTTTTTTCTGTTTATTCTCCCAACTCTTCCTGACAATCACCATAACCAACTTATCTTTCTGACATAGTGATGCTCAACAAGATAAAAGACAACACTTAAGAAAATATATTGACGAAAACATCATTTACAATTTTTTTAAAAGAGAAAGTTTGAAATAAAAAAATCATAAAACTAAAACTAAAAAACACACAGCAATTGCAGAAGTTCACTTCCTGTAGGACCTATTAACCAAGAAATATTCTCCCTTAGTCTATCTGAAATCAGGATCCAACTCTTGTATTCAAGCTTGTAAATATTTATAATCATAAATATATTTTTAATAATTTAAAATGTTAGACAATACTCACTTTGCAATCTTTAAAAGGAGTGGTTTTTGATTGGTTCCTGCTAAAATACTCATCAATGCATGCTTGAAACTTTTTGGAAATGAGAGCTCCATCTTCCCAGCTGCACTCTGAGTATGGAAGGCCCTGCCATTTGCAGTAATAATCAGGATAACCAGCTGCTGACTTTTGATTGGAATGAGCTGTGAGAGAATCAGGCATTTACTTATTTATTTATTTATTTTTACATTTAATCATCAGATACGTAATTCCTAGTAAAGGCTACACAAGTAAAATTTAGCTATCTAGTTTACAATACTGTTTTAGTAAGAGCAAGCTACTGTGTTTGATATGTAAGTGGCAAACTTATGACTTTTTTCAGATTATTTCAAGCATAAAAAGAAAGTTTTTTAACCAGAATCATTTATCACTAACCAATTATACGTTCCACTATTTGATACTGTTTATGTAGATCATCTGTAAGTTCTTGCTGGCAATTATAATATTCCACATCTTCTGGAGAGGCATTTTTCAACCTGAAAAATTATTAATCCAGGAATAGACTTAAAAATCTCCCATAAATAACCTTTCACTCTCCCATCCCCAACACTATTTGTAGCACAAAACATCACATTTCGCCACTGTGTGGGCCAAATTTGAGTAATAAAGAAACTCAAACAGGAATAAAGCATCATTAATTTTTAACTAAAAATCTGTAATTTATAATGTATGAGACACACTCTATGTGACTGTTACCAAGGATAGGTTTAGATAGGTATACCCCTAGGAGTTTTACCTTGAGATGGAATAAAATCATCCCTCAGCACCTGCAAGGGATTGGTTCAGGATCCTCTACAGATACCAGAATCTGAGGATGCTCAAGTTCCTTATATGAAATAGCATGGTACCTAAAATATAACCCACACACATCCTCCCCTATACTTTAAATCATCTCTAGATGTTCTTATAATACCTAATTTTACATTTACAACGTAAATGCAGTGCAAATAGTTGTTACATTGTATTGTTTTTAATTTGTATTATTGTTGTTTTTTTTCCCTCCGAATACTTTCAATCCATGGTTGGTTGAAACCAAGGATAGAGAAGCTGTGGACAAAGACAGCCAACTGTATTATAAAGTCTATAGTTATTTTAGGCTATCATTTAATGTTACTACGTATTCTTTATAACATAAAGGCTTAGTAATCTTTGAACTATTAAAAAAAGTATATGACATACAGCATACTTACCATCGTTTTGTTTCCTGATCTTTTTTCTTATAATTATCCAATTTTTTCATTCCTCTAACATTCTGCTGCTTGAGGGTTTCTTCTGTCTCCCAAGTGTTGTGGATATGGGACCATCCTTTCCATTTAATTAAATACTGAATCTCTCCTGGTTCTTTGTTTTTTTCAAAGCCTGCATTTGGGTCACCATCTGCTTCAACTGCATAGATGGTTGTAGTAGCACCAGTAGCTGAAAACAAAAGCACAAGATCCTTCCATGTAATTAATTCTGTTGTAGGATTATATTTCAACTGAAAATTTCAAAAATATGAGTACAAAAATATATACTCTTTTAAATAAAGTATCGGGGGTATAGAAACTTATGGGAAATTCTATTGCTCATAAATAAAACTGAGAATTTCAGAATTATCTAATATAATCCCCTCCTTTTTCAAATTAGAAAAAATAAAAAGACAGAGGTCCACCTGAGATCCCACAGCATTATTCTATAATTATCCACAATATATGAAATGTGGTCAGGTGGAGGCCCAGCATGGTGGCTCACGCCTGCAATCCCAGCAATTTGGGAGGCCAAGGCAGGCGGATCACGAAGCCAGGAGATCAAGACCATCCTGGCTAACACGGTGAAACCCCATCTCTGCTAAAAATACAAAAAATCAGCCGGGCGTCCTGGCAGGCACCTGTAGTCCCAGCTACTCGGGAGGCTGAGGCAGGAGTATGGCGTGAACCTGGGAGGCGGAGCTTGCAGTGAGCTGAGATCGCGCCACTGCACTCCAGCCTGGGCAACAGAACGAGATTCTGTCTCAAAAAAAAAAAAAAAAAAAAGAAATGTGGTCAGGTGGTTATTAAGAAGATACTCAGGCTAAGCAAAGTATGCTTTTATAAAACATAAGTAAAACAACAACAACAAAAAATCCACCCTTTTAGCTTTCAACATTGTAGAAAAATCTTAAATACTGTACCTTTTTTTTTTTTTTTGAGATGGAGTTTCGCTCTGTCACCCAGGCTGGAGTGCAGTGGTGCAATCTCAGCTCACTGCAACCTCAGCCTCGTGGGTTCAAGCAATTCCCTTGCCTCGGCTTCCCAAGTAGCTGGGACTACAGGCGCGCACCACCTCACCTAGCTAATCTTTTTTATTTTTAGTAGAGACGGGGTTTTGCCACGTTGGCCAGGCTGGTCTAGAACTCCTGACCTCAGGTGATCCATCCGCCTTGGCCTCCCAAAGTACTGGGATTACAGGGGCCACCCACTGTGCCCAGCCCTCTACTCCTGTAAATATTATTTAAATAACCAAACAGTAAATGGTTTTTTAAAAACTACCTCCTTTTCTCCCAATCCGACAATCCATAAATCTTTCTATGGTTTCAAATTCCTCTTCCTCAGGTTGAGGAACATCCTCTCCACAGACTTCCAGTAGGTCATCAGAATCTGTTTTCATTTCTTCATCCTCCTTATAGCTAACATTAACAGTTGCTTGGCGACGAGAACTTCTTTTATCATTATCATAATCTTCTTCATCATCTTCCTCCTCAGATGAATCAATCTGTCTCTTTTTTTGTCCAAGAATCTTCTTTCCATTTTTTGACTTAGATCTAGGAAAGGGCAAGGAGAAAAAAAAACAAGATTTGAGAAACTATATACAAAAAGAATGAATACTTTCCACAATCAATTTTCAGCACCAAACTGAGACCATACCTATTTTGAGGTTTTCTGCTTTTGACTTTGTTTTTTGGCTCATAATCAGATTCTGTTTCATCACAACTGCTTTTATCTCTCTCTTCTTCAGATTCTGAATCTGAACCAGACTGAGATGGAGATCCTGACCCAGACATTTGCCAATCTTCACTGTAGACAAAATTTATAAAGTATTTTTATTTGTAGTTATATGGCAAGTTTTATCCCTAATACAAAGATGATCAAATCAACCAAACTATATTCATTATGAAAAATACTGTTGCTTTTACTCATGCTAAAAATGAAATATTTATAAAATAAAAACACTCTGGAAAATATTCTTCATAGACTTCTCTCACAACTCTAGTTTTGCTAATCAGTTATACGTCAGTGAACAGCAAATAAATGATATTTTAATTTTCATTATAGATGAAAATCTCGTAGAATTATTCTACTTGCCCTCTCAAAAAAGAGATACTAATCCATGCCATTTTAATTCTCAAGAGGTTGTGATTTTGAAAAACACCTTTTTAAACGATTTTTTAAATAGTGCACGTTAAGAAACATAGAAAAATTAAAAAAAAAAAAAGAGCACCAGTAGTACCATCTCAAATATTTAATCTGAGTATCTTACCTGTATTATTATTTTTAGTCTATTAAGTCTATTTCATTCCAATCAACATGTAGAGAAAAATAATGGATAATATTTTGCTATCATAAGAAGTTCAAATGAAAGGCACATATTGAATTCTTACAAATACACTATATCCTATTTCAGCTATGCTTCTGCTTCATTGCTCTGTATCTTTTGCACCAATTGTAACTATGATGAAGGCTACATAAACAAACATATATGATAAAATCTGCTTATGATAACATAGTAGAAGCAAATTTTTTACTTTGAGATCTTTTCAGGGCTTGCACACCGAAAAAAAGTCTCCGTTGTATATTTTTATAATGGAAAAAAAAACTGGATGATCCAATATACATCTACTAATAGGAGAACCAGAGAGATTTATAGAAAGAGAAAGGAAAAAAAATCCAAAGATAAACGATTGAATTTTCAGAATAAAAGATAGAACAGACTAATAAAAGTTACAAATCTTCACATTAAAAATGCATGAATCTTTTGGGAAAAATAAGTAACTAATCTAATATGCAGAATATCAAAGGCAAATAGGAAAATAAAAGACAAGAAAATGGAATAATGTTTCCAAACCATTAAAATAAACATGTATTGAGAATATGAAGTATTCTTAATACTTTCTGGGTCAAGATCTTTAGGAAATTACAGTGAGTTTCTAAAATGAGTTCTACGGTATGAAGTAAATTTCACATGCAGCTGAATAGTAAGGATAGCTATTAACATAATTATAAGAATCATCCAAAATCAGTCATCCTGTCATCCCTATACTCCTATATTCCCAAGTTATTAAGATTTTCTGATATTACAACTAAGGAGATCATTAAAGTTTAAAAATATATAGGTGGAGTTATAGGAGATAAAGAAATGGCATAATACCCTCAGGTGGTCACAGAAAGATAAATGTTAAAGATTTATCTTTAAATTGTGTAATGGTGTAAATTAACTTTATAAAATGCCATGAACTAAGAATTTAGCAAAAGAGTCTCCTTTTGGCAACAATTTTCATAAAGAAAGAAATACGAAATAATCAGGATTTTTCTAAAATGAAGTAGTCAATTGAACAAAATGACGTACTCTTTATGCTTTTTCCTTTTGACCTCACTTGATGAGTCATCGGAATCTTCACTGCTAGAGGAATCCTGTAGAAAAGAAATAAAGTCAGTATCATCCACTAATGATTAGAATTTAACCATATCAAATTTTTATTTGCTATACTATTTAACATTCACTTTACGAATAACAGCACTTGTGAAGCCTTTTTTCAATGTAGTTTTATTTATGTTAACTAGCTGAAAGTAGTAACATTTTTATTGCAAATTAATATAGCCAGTGAAATTAAGTAAATAGCAAAATGTCAGCACTTTGTATAAAACCTTAAAATCTACCCTCACTGGAGACCATTATTGTTGCCTAGTATAGCCAAAACAAGAAATCCTAGGTGCCAACATGCCAAATTTTGAATTTTTTTCTTCACCATTACTTTTTGTTATAATTTTTCCTGAATGTTTTTGTGCAAACATACACGTATGCATGCTTGCACACACACAGAAACTACATTGTTTATAGTGGCCATCTACTCTTTCAAAAATATTATGTTGAGATTTGTTGTTATTTCGTACAAATATGATTTAATGGTATAATATTCCTTCATTCATACATGTATATGCGTGTAGGTGCATATCACATTTAATTACTTCCCACAGAGTTCACATTTAGTTTATTTCTAATTTTGCTGTGATGAGCAAATGCACACAAACGTCCCACTGCTTATTTTGGATTAATCCCTAAAATTGGAATTACTGGATAATGCAAAATCTGTATTTCAAGATTCTTGATATATACACTTAAAGTATATCCTACTTATTCTTTCAAAGCACTTATTTTTAATAATTTCACAAATACTAGTTAAGTGATTCAGCAGCGTGTCCACTTTTAAAATAATAGCTCATGATGAAAATGCACCTCTTCTGATCCGCTATTAGATGAGGCTTGATGTTGTTGTTGTTGCTGCTGCTGTTGCTGCTTCTTGAGGATTGCAGATCTCTGAACGGCCAGAATACTAGGACTAGATTTCCAAAACTATAATAGAAATATAAACCAGTGAATGAAGAAGTATTAAGAAAACTGCAAAAAAAGGTTAATTTATTGAAAAACTGTACCACCATCTTTACTGCCTCAAAGTAATAAAGACTATATTCCTTACCTATATGTAACACAATTATCATTGCAATATAATTAAAATACTGAGCTTTAGTTATGTATAAAAAAAATGGTGTGTTGAGTTCCACAGACAATATTAATCAATATCCTCTTGATGTTAAGAGCATTATTTGTATTAATGCTACTCATAGTGTGGTTACCTATTTTATCAGTGTGAGGTGAAGAGGCTGAGTCAGAATATACATCAACGATGTCACTAGGCACATTGTTTTAGCTCAGATTTGTGGCGGAGGGGGACGGTAGCAACATTTTTCTCTATGAAGGAAGCTGTGTGTCGATTTATATTCTGGCCCTCAAGCATCTTATCTCATCACAGACTGGTACTCTGAGTAACACTGTATACTACCACGAAGTATAGACAAGTTTTTGTACCTCTTGTAGTTTTTTTCAAACAGAATAGCCCCTTACCCTACTCTATCATTATCTTTAAGGAATCTGAGTTCCATTAAATTATTCTGCTAGTAGCAATAAAGTATCTTCTTTAAAGCTCTTGAAAGTAGAGATTATACACGGTATAAGGTTAACAAGTAGACCTCACAATGTCTTAAATTTGTATCTGTGACACAATGGATAGTTATGAAACTCAATTTCTGCCTAAGAGGCAGAAAACGTTTTATTTGCCTGTGTGTAATTTACACTTTGTGTTTTCTAGTTCGAAAATGCATCTATTCCAAGCCAATTAGTCCACAGGTGTACCACCATGAATGTGAGAATCACTAAAAGTAAATTTTAATTTAAAATGTTGTCTTCTCTAAAAGCTAGATTAAGAATGGTATAAACCAATCCTCTAAATTTTCCCAAAGTAATACAAACAATCTACCTTTCATTGGGTATTTTATTGATTACCTCAGCTCCATCAACTTTCGGTGGTTTTGCTTGAACTTTGTTTTCTCGGGAAGTGTCTGACTCAGACTCTGACTGACTGCCTGATTCAGATCCGGAGTCAGAGTCACTGCTACCTGACTGGCTACTGCTTCCATCACTACTGCTTCCAGAACTCGAACCAGATCCAGAGCCTGAAGCTGACCCAGAATCATCATCCGACTGGCTATAATTTGAAAATAAACAATTTCAAACAAAATTCATTAGGAATTTAATTTTTCTTAGACGTCAGCAGAAAGCCCCAAATCATTAAATTTTACTTCATACTTAATATTTCAACTATCTTTGGCCAAAAAAAAGAAAAAGGAATTGATTTAATCTATAGTAACAACCGCCATAGTTGATAATTTATTTATACGTGATAGATTATTACATACTTGATAGATTTATGACATATTTTATAGATTTTTATGGCTAAAACATAAGCAATAAGATTGTAATCTTCTTCTAAGACAATATGCAAAATCTACTAAGTACAAAATCCTGGGTTAGAAACTTTAAGAAGTCAAGAAGTTGAAGGCATGGTACCTACCTTTATAAAGCTCTAGCAATAATAAAGTAAGAAATGTGTGAAGAAAAGATTAAATGTGCTAAAAAAAAAAATTCTTACAGTAACACGCAGAAATTTATTTGTAGTTTCTGCTTGTTTTCAAGTTTCCATCTCTATCACTCCAGGAGAACATAATTTATTATAACTGAGCTATGATAAAATATAATTTATTTTAAAAAATCCGTAACACTGCTTGTCTGAGAAAATCACTTATTAATAAGTTCTTCGTGGATCTGTAGCAATAAATCTGAAATAGCAAATTCTCATATTTCCTAACGTGTATACACACACATTAAAAAAGCAATTAACATTTCATAAACTATCCTTTTTTCCATTTCTAATTTTTAGTCCAAGATAGACCAGAAACGGTCTGGACTAAACAGTTGATTATACAATTATCCCCAAGGTCATTTGTTTATATGTTGAAAACTAGGGCATTAAATTTCTGGTACATATGGTTGACTCCACTTTTGATGTAATTTCATTTGGCTTTATGAGAAACCACAGGTAATATAGTTTACAGATATACAAGAAAATACAAGCTTCCTGTCCTTTTCTGTAATTTTCTAAAATGCCACCAGATGGAGGTATTACTCTAAGACAACACACTAATTCTCTTTTTCCAGAGCAAGAATTTAATAATTTCTGCACGAGAACAGAGAAATAAAAGTTTGCTGGAAGAATTTTGATTCTACAGGTGAGATATATAAATGCTTAAAGTATGAATAAGCATTGTTGTGTTTTTCAATCTAATGGAATAAATGTTGTATTCATAGAAACAGTAAATTAAAATTTGCTTCTTAAAGGCGTATGCTATGAAGATCATTTTTGCCATCATGTCTCCTCTCTGGTCACATAGTTTTGAGGTGCAAAAACAGCATATTAAATTTTAATTTTTGTAGCCATATTTTACTTGCATCACTTGCGAGAAATTTTAGCAAGGATATTAGAAGATTTTTTTTCCTGACATACAACTTTATTTTTCCCTTAACACAATAGGTAAGCAAAATATTTCATTTACTCAATAATCTTTATTGAGAATTATCATGTGCACTGGGGACAGACTGAGATGAGATGAAGTCTTTACCATTAAAAGAACTATTTAACCTTGAGAGAGTCATATAAATGAATAAATATCATTCTTTGCTATGTTTAAGACAACTGATTCCCATGTATGGGGAGCACTAAAGATACAACTAAGTTTGGTACAGTAGTCAGAAAACACATAGAAGAAAGTGCTGTTAAATGAATTCTTCAGCAAAGAAATAAAAGAGTATCTCTTTCTTTTGAGGAATGTGAGTTCTATTAAATTATTCTGCTAGTAGCAATAAAGTATCTCCTCTGAAGATCTTGAAAGTAGAGATCATACACAGTAAGGTTAACAAGTAGACCTCATGTCGTCTTAAATTTGTATCTATGACACAATGGATATTTATGAAACTCAATTTTTTTCCAGAGTACCTAGCAGAGTGCCTCACACAGATGGGTGCTCAATAAATATGTGAACAGTAGACAGATGAATGATTGAATTGTGGGGGCTATTGTGGGCCTGTAATTCTTATTAGTCATTAGTCATTCCAGATGCATAGCTAGTAAAAACTGCTTGTTAACAAATCAAAATTCTTAAATGAATACAGAAATCTTTCCTTTCATATTCTTTAGGCAGCAGTACTGGCTGGAGATAAAAGCAACAGCCCGAGGATAGGCTACTCTAGTTGCACAGGTTTATTGTTAGAATGTCTTTACCTTGGGTATTAGAAATACTGAATAAAGTATTTATTTTATTGAGTTGTTCTTTAGTAGGATAAAGAATATGCAAAAAGAGCAGGGAGTGGTGGCTCATGCCTGTAATCCCAGCACTTTGGAAGGCAGAGGGGGGCAGATCACCTGAGGTTGGGAGTCCGAGACCAGTCTGACCAACATGGAGAAACCTCATCTCTACTAAAAATACAAAACTGGCCGGGCATGGTGGCACATGCCTGTGATCCCAGCTACTTGGGAGGCTGAGGCAGGAGAATCACTTGAACCCTGGAGGCAGAGGTTGCGGTGAGCCAAGATCACGCCATTGCACTCCAGCCTGGGCAACAAGAGCAAAACTCCATCTCAAAAAAAAAAAAAAAAATGCAAAAAGAGTAAGGAATATCTTATTTACTGCTATAGAATGATCTAAGATACAGTTTAAGTGAAAAGAAGATACAAAATGTTTATAGAATGCTTCTTTTGCATAAGAAAGAAAAATATTTATATATATTTGCTTGTATTTTTTGAAAAGCAACAATGGCAGAAAAACCCAACTAATTCGAAAATGATCACCTAAAGAGAGAGGGAGGGAAGAGTAGAAGGAACAGCAATTGAAATGAGTCTTCAGTTTTGGAATTACGTAAATGTTTTACATGATTTTTTTAAAAAGAGATTTTTAAAAATGAAAGAAAAATATACATGGGGCCAGAAAAAAAATTATATTTAAAACTTTGAGCTAAAATAGGTGAAAAACCTCTCCCTAATAAAGTAATTTTATTTCCACCTACTGCTGCAAATGCTCTTTCTAAAATAAAAAGCTGATCGTGGCCTTTCTTTTTTAAGTCTTCTGTTCCATAACAAAGTTCAACAAACATCTATGAGACCTTTCATGATCTCGCTCTTAATTCTCCAATCTATTTTCAACTAGTTGCTCACTTAAATTCCTAAGTTCAAGCTATGGCAAGCTACATGTAATTCTCTGAAAGCCACTTACTCTTTCCACTTCCTGCCTTTGTACCATTCCTTCTCTTTTCTTTTTATTATGTAATTTTTTGAGTCCCACCTCACAGCTACTCCTCCAGCAAATCTCTGCCAACTCTATCCCAACCCAATGTTAAATCAGGTATACTTCCTCAGCACTCCCAAAACTTCTGGAATATATACCTCTATCTTAGTTATGAGCAAACGATGTAATAATCACTGTAGTGTTTTTGTTTTCAGGTACCCTACCTAAGACCTTATGTTCCTTGAGCGCTCGGATTGCTTTTTGCTGTTCTTATGTCAAGCATTAAATGAAGAGTACAATGTTTCACGGATAGATGAATAACTAAATAAGTAAATCAAAGAGATATAGGGGACACAGTTTTACATATTTTATGTAAAACTCACAAATTTGGCTATTAAATCTCTGATCTCCAATTAATATTTTATTTTAGGTAATAACCAGTATTACTAATCTTTTATAAAACTGAAATATCTGTACAACATTTGAATTATCCTTAAAGTGTATTAAATCTCACCAGCACAACAGTATTAAAGTGGTAGGTGGATTGCTAAAAACACTGAATTCTTCATTCAGGTAATACACCCACGGAATAAATAAATAAATAAATAAACCCATTGAATTCTTTTCCTCAATTCACGAAAGAAAAACCACCATTAATAGGTACTGTGATAAAATTATAGTGTTTTCTTAGGGTAAATTAAGGAGAAATACCACATTTAAAAGATAAAATAGTAATTCAAATTAGTGTCTTTTCAAGTTTATTTTTATATACAATTTCAAATATAAACTATAGAGCAATATGAATTATCATGAATCACCCAGCTCCACAATTAGCAACTCATACTAATCTTGATTCAACTAAGAAACTATTTGTAAACATTTGCAATACCAATATCTCTTAAAAGATCATCTCGTTAATATTAAAGATATTTATTATTAAACATTAAATTAAGTACACTGAATATTAAATGTCCAATCAGGCTATCCCCCTTTAGTCTCATAATTGTTTCTTCCACTCTTCTGCTTTCCAGATTTTGCTAAATGCACCCTTGTGTTATCATTTAACATATTTTTCTATCCCTTGTATTTCTTATAAACTGGCTATTATATCTAGAGGCTTGATCAGATTCAAATTCAGTTCTTCTTGACAAGAATAGTTTATACGTGGTGTTGTGGACTTCTACCAGATGGCATTTAATGTTTTGTTGTTTTCTTTTGTGTGAGATTTAGTATAAATCTGTGGATTTAGGTACTGCCAGCCTTATCCATCCATTATAAAGCTCCCCATCACTTCATACCTAGTATTTTTAGCAGCCATTGATTATCGTATGTCTTCCCCCATTAATCAGAGGCAGTAAAATGGTGACATCATTCATCCATTACCCAAAACATCTTTTCTTCATTACACTTCTATAAAGAGAAACTTTCCCGCATCATATTTGTTAACTCTGAGGTATATAGTTCATGAAGAAAAGGGGTTTTATTTCTTTTCCTTCTTTACCAGTTTTCAAAATGAGTTAAATCGCCAGCATCCTTCAAAGTAGACCAATAATTTTTTAAGTCCCATTATGAACTCATGGATTTCAACTTATTTTATAAATTTTAATCCACTGTCAGCACCCTTGTTGATTTCCAAACTCTCCCATCTTTTGCCAATAGGAAACCCTTTATTAGCTCTGAAGTCCTTCTGACAAGACCTTAAGTAGTCTTCGATAACCTACCTGCCTTTCTAGTATGACAGGATGTACCAGGCTCATCTTGTGTGTTTCTTGCCTGAGGCTATAACCCAGCCATTTTATCAAAAAGCCCTTCTATTTATAATAAATTAGAAACTAAGTTGCAATCTAAGTACTAGGTGAACCTATTACTACTGGACTGGTTGCCTTATTTAGGATGTTTCAATGGAATGAGCTAGGATGTGTGTATTTTTAGAGAAACTCCATTAAGAATTCATGTAATTCAAATTCAAAACTGCAAGCTTTTTACTTCCATTGTATGTTCATGTCATCATTCGGGCTGAGTTGGTTGCAAATGGCACTATTTGCTTTATTTCATTTTTAATAGTTTCAAAATAATACCATTATCATAAACAATATGATTATTAAAGTTGACTATACAATTCTTTTTGTTTTCAGGAATACTCACTTCTACAGTCAAATAACTGCTATAAAGTCAGGTAAAATAATTTATCTCTGTGTGACCACCAATTTGGCACAGTTAGGACCATTTGGTTTTTTAAATAGAGACTGCTTTCTCACTAATTTTGATTTTATGTTGCTTTATTTTCTTGGATCCAACTTCAGAGCTACAGAACAAGTTATGGTCCAAAGTTCAGCTTCCATTCTTGACTCCTCTACACTATGTCCTCTCTTCCCCTATAGTAACCATTCAAAAATTTTTTATTTTCCCCTTTTTTAACATAAGCAAATTATGAATAAGAATGTTTATATTCCCCTTTCATAAATAATCATTAACATATTTTATACTCTTAAATAAACGGTAGCAGATTATATACACATATCCTGGAGATCATTCTGCAGTAGTAGACATATTATTCTTTGTGAAACTGCATATACTCCATTTTGTAGATGCACCATAGTTTCATGTGCCTCAAGGATGTACATGTTGTTTTCAGTTCTTTGATTCTACAAATAGTGATACAAAAAAAAAGGCCCTCTGCAGATATCTTATTTATGACACTGTGTATTTTGATGTGCTATTTATCAACCAATGTAAACTCATCCTCTCTGAAGTTTTAAATTTACAATCACCTAGCACCTAGATCCTGACTTCTAAATACCTACTCCACACTTAAATAAACTACAGCTCCTTTGAGAAATGGCAGGCTCTAAGGCTGCAATAGGGAAGATACAAGATGAGTCTAACAACCTTCCTGTGCTAAAATGAAAAAAAAAAAAAAAAAAAAAAAAGGACAGAGGAAAAACAAAAGGACATGAGAGCCAACTTGAAAGGGCTTCCATTGACCAAATCTGATTTGAGCATAAAAATAAAGACAGTTAAGGATCACCGCTCAGTAAATAAAACAGGAACCCTTGAGTCTGTGCTGATGACAAAAACAGACACACAGAGGAGGGCTCTGATAGAGCTCTGAATGTCAACTGGTAAGGGTATTAGTCTTAGAAAACCATAATTATGCAATCATCACAGAAAATGCTGGTTTGGGCAAACAATCATCAATGGATACTAAATCTAGGGGAAGTTTGCTGAGTAGGATAATTTACATAAACTCAAAGTGTCTTCTCACAAATTGCTTCTTAGCTGTAACAGATGAATTAGAAATCACAGTGGAGAAACCGGACACCATGTCCTGGTGATTGAATGTAGCAACACTAATAGGGGCAGACAAACAATGTGAGCTCCAGCTGTGAAACACTTTAGAAGATATATCATTACGTACACAGTTCTCCAGTCAGGTACGCAGAGTAAAGAAAGCATAACTTGGATCTAATGATAAGTGAATACCAGAAAAACCCAAATTGAGAAATATATTCTATAAAATAACTAGCTTATAGTCTTTCAAAATGCCAATGTCATGAAAGACAAAGAAAGAGGAACTATCCAGAATGAAGGAGATTAAAGAGATACGACAGTCAAATGCAATATGTAATCTCTGTACGGAAAGATGATTGACCAAACTGGAATACAGACTGATAATTTAAGTACTCTTAAATCAGTGTAAATTTTCCTGAACTTAATAAACAATACAGGCCTTGAGTAAAAGAATACTTTTTATTCTAAAATACATACTGTTATAGAGAATGGTCTAAAAGAAAAAAAAAGAGAAAAAAATATATACTGAAGTGTAAGAGGTGTGATTTCTACAACCTGCTATATCACAAGTTTTCTTTATTAACATCCAAGATTGTGAAATCTTCTTTGCAGGTAGTGAAAATGTACAATGATGCAAAAACGTAAAAGCCACAGAAGTAAAGTGAACAAAACAGGCAAGTAAACATCCAATGTATGAAAAATGAAAATACAATTATCTAATGTATAATGTGTCAATAAATTGGCCAAACTAGGCCAATAGAAATAAAATAATAAAATTTTAAAAAAAAATCTGAAAAGATAAAAATGAACATTAAAGAAGGCAAATGTCAAACTGGGCACAGTGGCTCACACCTATAACCCAGCACTTTGTGGGAGGATGAAGCAGGTGGATCATTTGAGGCCAGGAGTTCAAGACGAGCCTGCCCAACATGGTGAGACCCCATCTCTACTAAAAGTACAAAAATTAGCCAGGTGTGGTGGCACATGCTTGTGTTCCCAGCTACTTAGGAGGCTGAGGCACGGGAATCATTAGAACCCAGGAGGCAGAGGTTGCAGTGAGCAAGATTGAGCCATGGTACTCCATCCTGAGCGACAAGGCAAGACTCTGTCTCAAAAAAATAAAATAAAATAAAATAAAGAAAGCAAAGTCAAATGTATACAAAAGTCACCTCAGCAAGTACTAGTAGCACTACAGAAGAGACTGTTTATGTGTATTTAAACATTATATGTAAATTAGACAGCCTACACCAAAGCCTTAGATCTGTTATTTATTTTCTATTAAATAACATATACATTTGTTTACTTCTGTCCTTAGCACATAAAGGTTTTCTTTCTTGTATATATAATTTCCCTACTTTTTCTTTCCTTTATTTTTTTAACCTGTTAATAGTGATTAGATGAATTAGATTCCAGTTGGGGGTGCTGGGGAAACCCTGATAGAAGGTAAACTAATTTTCCACAGAATTATAATGGAGGATTGTGTGCTTGACAAAGACAGCTATAAATAAACACATCAAAGTATTTTATTTACTAAAGAATACAGCATAGTGCACTAAATTCTCATCCTATGCCTCTTGTTCCCTTCCACCTATAGCTACTGCTTAAGTGTCAATGTCATTCGAAAGAGCTTCTTGCTAGGCATGGTGGCTCACACCTGTAATCCCAACACTTTGGAAAGCTGAGGCGGGAAGATCACTTTGAGGCAGGGGGTTCGAGATCAGCCTGGACAACATAATGAGATCCCATCTCCACAAAAAAAAAAATACAAACTTAGCTGGGCGAGGTGGCATATGCCTTCAGTCCTAGCTACTCAGGAGGCTGAGGGAGGAGGATCGCTTAAACCCAGGGGTTCGAGGCTGCAATGAGCTATCAACTGTGCCACTGCACTATAGCCTGGACAAGAGCCAGACTCTAACTCTTAAAAAAAGGGGAGGTGGCCTTCTTTAAGGGAATTCTTGAAAGAATTTTTGGACACACACTTATAGGGTAAATTTGGGACTAACTTGATGTTCTGAAGTTCAACCATAAATTATTTTCCTCTAGCTCTCTAGCCCTTTCTTCTCCTTCTAGTTGTATTTATATCTGTACACTGGTTAGATGAGCCTCAGGTTTCTGCCATATAGAACTAATTATTTAATTATTTAATAAAAAAAGGAAAAGATGTTATTAGTTGGTGCTATGTGCCAGATATTAGGTTCTTATTTAATCCTTTTATTTTCATAATACAAATACATTCAAGCTCAGAGATGGCTGTGTAAACAAATGCCAACACTGTAATAACAAGTGTACAAATTACAAATATATATGGAGAACTGAAAGGAAGTTCAGAAAAATAAAAGCCACTAATTTCTTAGGATGAGAGTAGTTTTTAAAAAAAAAAATTCCTTAATGTTTGTGGCAGAAAATGTGCCCCTCCCTATCCACCCAGTATCTATTTTGTTTGTCCTCTAGTATTAACAACCATCCCCCCAGTTTAGGTTGACACATGCCCACCCAGCTAAAGATTACCTTTCTCAGTATCTTCTACAGCTCAGTGTAGTCATGTGAGTAGGTTCTGGCCAATGAGATACAACTAGAAGTGATGGTGATGTGTGATTTCTACATCACAGCCTTAAAAATGAAGTGGCTTGCCTTAAATCCTCCCCCTTTGCATCTTCTCCCTGCTAGCTGAAAAGGACAACCACTAGTATTGGAAGCCATACATCAAGAAGAGTAAGGCTGTCCAAAGGTTTGAACTCCCTTACCTAGGAGTGAAAGAGAAGTAGTTATATTTAATCCCCTGTGTTTTTAGTTCTCTAATATAGTACCCTGTTTCTCTAGCTAACACACTGTACTAACATTTGTGAAATAAAACATTTTGGAAAGAACAGGTTTTATACATACACAATTTTAACTCACCTGCTCATCTCCTCAACTAATCAGTATTGAGCTAGAGTTTCTATTGGGAACAAAATGCCATAGGAAAAAAAATACCTTATGTGAAAGTAAAAAGACAAAATACAACTGGTCCGATTCCTGATTGAGGAACTGGAAATGGGGGAAATGCAATTACATGCATGGTTTTATAGGGAGTGATTTCAGAATTCAGCAACGGTTATCTTTCTCCATACTTTTCCCTCTGTCTGGAGAATGCTTTCTCTCCAAAGCAATCAATAAAACTTTTCACTCTTCAAGACTATTCAAAAATAAGACTATTCAAAAAACTATGTCCTTTAGGTAGCCATTCCCTGGTTTCCCCAGGCACAGATCATTGCTCTAGCTCATGTTCCCACAATACTTTGCTCATGTTACTAATAATTCCTTCACAATATTACAATTATTTTTATACATATATCTCTCTCCTAACTAGGTCTTTAAGTCAGGACCTTTATTTTAGTTATTTTATAGACCACTGTCCACTTTAGCATGACTGTAGAAAGAATCTGGAAAGTAGTAGGTAATGACTAAATGCTAAGCATTAACAACAACAAAAAAAAAACAATTAGTGGCCAAAGTCAAGCAATGGCTTTCAAACTTTTTGGACCATGACCTATATAATACATTTTACATCATGATGAAGTATACACACACATAAACACAAATAAAAAGTTTGATGAAATAGTACAAATAAAAACTATAAAAAGTTTCAGAAAACCTGGAAAACATCTTCTCATTTGTACAACTCTGAAAACCAGGTAGTTCCACTGTTTTGTTAAGCACTGACCAGCAAAACAACAGTTCCTTTCAGCATTCTAAACTACCAATCCAAGACAAAACTGTATTATAAACTCTGCTTAAAGTACAATATGATTCTCTCCTTAAAGTTTCTAACTGAAGAAATTTAAAACTGCTAAAAGTGGAGAGATACTAGGAAGAGTAACTTTTAACATGACTAATTTCAAAGATGATTACTTAGTTGTGTTGAACCCAGGGTAAACTCAAAAGTAAATATTTTCTAGTAAGCAAAGAATGATCAGATGAGAAATAAGGGCTATGGATATATACATTGAAAAGTCACTGACAAATAGTTTCCTAACATACATCTAAAATTTATTATAGTATCAATGACATGAATGAAAATCTCTAATTCTCTAATTTATAGTTACAACAAGGCAAACCTTAATGACTTTTTTCAGGCAGAAGTCTAACACACAGAGAAATTATGTTTCCAAAAAATCAAGTGAGGTGGGAGAGGGTAACAGGAGTTAAGAGATTAAATTAGATTGGCTATGAAATGAAATATGTTGAAGCTATACGGTGTGTACATGGGGCTCATTTTACCACTGTCACTACTTTAAATATAAACTTCAAATTATTAATAATAATATTTAAGTTAACACAAATAATGCCTACATTTAAAAGTTCAATTTTGGCTGGGTGCAGTGGCTCACACCCAAAATCCCAGCACTTTAGGAGGCTGAGGTGGGTCGATCACCTGAGGTCAGGAGTTCAAGAGCAGTCCGATCAACATGGTGAAACCCCGTCTTAACTAAATACAAAAAATTAGCCAGGCGTGGTGGCACATGCCTGTAATCCCAGCTACTTGGGAGGCTGAGGCACAAGAATCGCTTGAACCCAGGAGGTGGAAGTTCCAGTGACCCAAGACTGTGCCACTGCACTCCAGCCTAGGCAACAAGAGCAAAACTCCATCTCAAAAAATAAATAAATAAAAGTTCAATTTTAAAGAGATTATTGATATTTAGTTTGCTTTTTAAAAAAGGTTTTGGCAGGACGTGGTGGCCCACGCCTGTAATCCCAGCACTTTGGGAGGCCAAGGCAGGCGGCCCACCTGAGGTCGGGAGATCGAGACCAGCCTGACCACCATGGAGAAATCCTGTTTCTACTAAAAATACAAAATTAGCCAGGTGTGGTAGTGCACACCTGTAGTCCCAGCTACTCGGGAGGCTGAGGCAAGAGAATCGCTTGAACCCGGGAGGCAGAGGTTGGGGTGAGCCGAGATTGCACCATTGCACTCCAGCCTGGGCAACAAGAGTGAAACTCCGTCTCAAAAAAAAAAAAAAAAAAGGTTTTAAAATATTTATATGCTTTTAAATTACTTTAATGAATACTGCCATAAAAAAGAGGTTACCAGCAATATATAATTTTAAACAAAATTATTTGTTATGTGGCATTTCATCTGTCTGCATATACCTATGGGTGTGTACTGCACCTAAGAAAAAACTTCTTTTATTGTGAGTCATTTGGTTAAAAAAAGTGAAATAAACAATGTAGTATGTATCAGATGCTAGGATGGACACTGGGTTAATCCTTCACTATAAAATACATTCTAAAACTGGAACAGATAAAAGATGATTAGGAATTCTGGTACCCCATATACAACTAATTCTGATTCTTTTATTATAAATTTTCCTTTCATATCCAACCTCTGCCTTTTACTAATGTAACTGAGGACTGAATCATTTAGAACTGTGAAAACAGTATTACAGAAGTAATAATAATCAATCTCAAGCATAAAAACAAAAAGACTCTTTGTTTTAGGCTTGGAGGAATTTAGACTGTTACTTCACTCTTTTCCAGTGGCCCCATGCCTTGACATAACTTTTGATCCTAGGACTCATTATCTTTTACTAACATACTTTTCCTTGGTATAAAAATTAAATCACTCTGCTTTTTGCCTAAGCCTGTCTAAATGCCTTCCCACCAAAGTCACATCACCAGGACATTTTTAACATACGTGAAATTTAAGATTATCATGGTTTTAAGCCCATCCCTCCAAAAACAAAGAAACAAACAAACAAAAAAAAACAAACTTCTTAATTAATATTGGGCTTGATACTTGTCCTTATGATCAAACTTCACTCCTACATTTGATCGGCCACAGATTTTGGTATCTCTCTGCATTTACAGTATCCACCTGACATATACATGTATTTTTGAAGACTTTTATCTCTTTCTTGATTATAAGCTTTAAAGGAACTCAAATTTTAGAATCCCATGATATTTACCACATAGTAATTGCTCAATCATCTAAATAACTATCTGAAAACAAACACTTGTATTTCTGAAAGCAACAACGGTGGAACTGAGAAATAGCTATTTGGAGTCATTCTCATTAAGAAAAGAGTACCCCACTATTCTTGTGCCTTATGCCTCAGTTCTGAGAGATAGTGTAGACACTGAATTCCAGAAGTCAGTACTGTCTGAATAGAACTTTGCAGATCTCCAGCTTTGTCTCTACATATTTTAATCTCAATAACTTAGATCTCAATCTCTCCACACCAAAGAAACTTCTGAGTGCAATTTAACATTTAAAGTTGACTTCTGACTCAACAGTCACCTCATACCGTAGTGATACATAATATATTTTCAATCATAAACACTAATTTTCTCAGTCACATATACAAGTTGATTCTGGTACAAGATTCCTGGAATCTCTCCCTAAAACTAGTGGTTCCAACTCATTCACATGGGGAATACAGTCCCCACTGGCAGTGTTTTTTCTGCTATGCTTCCTCTTTTTTCCTTCCTTCACCTGGAACTAAGTCACAGAAAAACTTTTTTTTCGAGACGGAGTCTCGCTCAGTCGCCCAGGCTGGAGTGCCATGGCGCAATCTCAGCTCACTGCAAGCTCTGCCTCCTGGGTTCACGCGATTCTCCCACCTCAGCCTCCCGAGTAGCTGGGACCACAGGTGCCCGCCACCATGCCCAGCTAATTTTTTTGTATTTTTAGTAGAGATGGCGTTTCACCATATTAGCCAGGATGGTCTCGATCTCCTGACCTTGTGATCCACCCAACTCAGCCTCCCAAAAGTGCTGGGATTACAGGTGTGAGCCACCGCGCCTGGCCAAAAACTTTTAACAATGAATAAACCTCAGATAAAGAACTGCAAAGCTAGATGTCAAATACATTCTCCTTATTAGGAGACTTGCATACTTCTTTAATGGGGGACTATGACTTCCATAAACATCTTCCTGAGCAGGGCGCAGTAGCTCACGCCTGTAATCCCAGCACTTTGGGAGGCCAAGGTGGGCGGATCACGAGGTCAGGAGATCGAGACTATCCTGGCCAACATGGTGAAACCCCATCTGTACGAAAAATACAAAAATTAGCTGGGCATGGTGGCGTGTGCCTGTAATCACAGCTATTCGAGAGGCTGAGGCAGGAGAATCACTTGTTGGAGGATGCAGTGAGCCAAGATCACGCCACAGCACTCCAGCCTGGCAACACAGCAAGACTCTTAAAAAAAAAAAAAAAAAAAATTCCTCTCCAACACCCTTCTGAATATATATTTGTGGATATATATTCTTTCTTTTCAAATATATATATATTCTTTCTTTTCAAACTACATTTCTCATCATTATTAAAATTATAAAAGTTAAAGCATGCCATGAAAACTTTCCAAATAGCTCATTAAATGACTCTAGTAATTTACCCTCCATTTTCTTTTTACCTCACTTGCATGCCCATTTGGCCCCACAAATTTGAATATACTTAATTGCATATTTAAACTGGCTATTCCATTATCACCCCTAGATTATAATAATCTTTCTTGAAGTTAATTTATAACTTTAAAACATGGCAAGATGCTGAATGACTACAGGTGAATAGCTTCATATACATGCATATGAATTTAACATGAATACAATTCTCCTGGGAATCTTATTAAAATGGAAATTCTGGTTCAGTAAATCTGGGACCTTTTAAGATGAAGGAATTGTTCTGTACATTACTGGAGTACAGAATAAATGATTCTATGCACTTGTCAAAACCCAAAGAACTCTGCATCATGGAATAAGCATAAATGTACACAAATTTAAAAAATCAACCAGTATGATGATGATCACAGGATGGAATGCAGATTGTGACAAATGAATCTAATTTTATTACAAATTTATTACATAATTACACTCAAAGGGGTGAGGGAAAAATGAACTTGACCAACATCAGAAAACAGTGTTTTGACTAGAAACTTCAAGGCTAAATACTAAAGTGTACTGTACGTAAACACCGTATTTTAGTTGCGAAATTAGTTTCTCTTGATAAAGTATATCCTAAAAATTCTAAAACTGCTTTACATGTATATTAGGAGTGAATATATAAGTACATAAATGGTGGACGGTCAGAGCCAGGTTTCTCATTGTTGAGTAAGGAAGTTACAAAGCAATAAGAAAGAAAGGTTAGAATGAACCCTATAGCACAGGATTAGAGTTGGAGCCATCGGTATGAACTCATGTTTATGTATGAGTTAATATGTATACAGATGTAAGGATACAGAAATGACTATAGATACATAGGTATACATAGTATATCTACATATATTACCTAGCTCTGTCTACTTTGTTCACTGAGAGGAAATAAAAGCAGTGACACTTGAATATCAACAAGCACACCTAGTACCCAAATCTTGGTTTCTAATGCCATTCTCCAAAAAAATGGAACCAAGGCTCCTTGGAGAGTGGCTGATTCTAGGGTAAAAGTAAGGCAGTGTGTAAAAGAAACATACGAGCCAACCTAAAAAAGCTTCCAAGAGCCAAGGCTAGATCAATGTAAGTAACAAAAAAGTCAACTATTATACATTAGATATATAAAAGTACCTATTATACACAAATACATAAATATATACAAATATGTATTTTATAGAGTTGTAATCCACTAAGCTTGTAATCCAGTAAGTTGTAATCCAGTAAGTTGTAATCCACTAAGTTGTAATCCAGCTTAGTGGATTACAACTCAAAGCACATACATAAATCCATACATATATAAATGATTTATAAATTTCCTTACAGAAATTCCATTTAATATATGTAAATACTCCCCCCACCAGGAGATGGAATTTAATTCCTATCCCAACCCTCTTGAAAGTAGGCTAGACAAAGTGACTTACTTCCAAAGAATATATTCTGGAAAGGGAAAAACAGTAACTTTACAGTAGAGAAACTCGCAAATACCACCTTGACCAAGTCACAGAGGTTAACACCACCAGTAATGTCATGAGGATAACATGTTTCCCATATGACGTGACTAGCACACTTTATCTTTGTGGTATTCTTTCTAAAAACCAATAACCCTAGTTTATCCTAAGAACAACAGACAAGGCCAGGTGTGGTGGCTCACACACCTGTAATCCCAACACTCTGGGAGGCCAAGGCGGGTGGATTACCTGAGGTCAAGAGTTCAAGATCAGCCTGACCAACACAGAGAAACCCTGTCTCCACTAAAAATATAAAAATTAACCAGGCATGATGGTGCACACCTGTAGTCCCAGTCACTCAGGAGGCTGTGGCAGGAGAATCGTTTGAACCCAGGAGGCGGAGGTTGCAGTGAGCTGAGATCGCGCCATTGCACTCCAGCCTGGGCAACAGAGCAAGACACTATCTCAAAAAAAAAAAAAAAAAAAACACACACAGACAAATTTGGATTTCAAAGACATTCTACAGAATACCTGGCCAGTATTTCACAAGATGGTTTAGATCATGAAACTAAGGAAAGACTTAGAAACTCTCACAGATGAAAGGAGACTGGGGAGATGTGACAACTAAATGCGATGTGGCACTCTGGATTTAATCCTACAACAGAAAAGAGGGAGTTAATGGAAAAATCAATGAAATCCAAGTAAAGTATAGAGTTTAGGTAATAGTTTTTTAAAAAAGAATAAAAAAATAAATAAAATGGCTATAAATCTTGTTTCCCCATCTGGAAAGTGGAAATTATAACACTGTATACATCACAGAAGTTTTGTGAGGATGAACTGTGGTAATTCAAGTAATGCACAATGCCCTATGTGCATCATGCTAGGTTAAGGCACAGCAAGAGCTCAACAATCATCGGTTGCCATTGTTACTGCTTTCGGAGAAACGAAACTTACCTAGCCTCCTGCTAGTCCTGCTCAAGACACAGTTAATTGGAGGTTCCCAGAAAATGAAAACCAGGTATAACAACATCAATAACAAAGTGGCAAGATGCTATGACTCCAGATGAATAGCTTCATATAAATGTATATGAACTTAATACATAAGAATCACTTGGGAATCTTGTTAAAATGAAGATTCTGATTCAGTAAGTCTGGGGCGAGGCACAAGGTTCTACAGTTATAACAAGCTCCCAAATGATGCCAACATCGCTGGTCCATGGACCACAACTGGTGCAACTTTTCTATTTCTGTAGTTTTAAATATTTCCCATTTTAAAAAAAAGGTTAAACATTTTCTCCATTCATCATAAAGTAATACTCATTTTAAAACACAAAACTGTACCATATATAACCCATCAGTCATCAAGATCTTAAACAAGCAACTACTTAAGCAGAGTAAAAGGGGTAACATCACATTAATGTTTGCCCACACATTATCTTATGACTACATACAGAAAAGTAATCTTTGAAAGGTAACTCATACACCATTCTGATCTTTAACCATATAGCCATTCCTGAAGTAAATCATCACTCAAGATAACTTATTTAAAACTAAAAAAAGTCAGCCAGGTGCAGTGGCTCATGCCTGTAATCCCAGCACTTTGGGAGGCCGAGGTGGGTGGATCACAAGGTCAGGAGTTCAAGACCACCAGCCTGGCCAGCACGGTGAAATCCCATCTTTACTAAAAATACAAAAAATAGTGGGGCGTGGTGGCAGGCGCCTATAATCCCAGCTACTCAGGAGGCAGAGGCAGAAAACTGCCTGAACCCAGGAGACAGAGGTTGCAGTGAGCCAAGATCGTGCCACTGCACTCCAGCCTGGGCAACAGAGTGAGACTCCATCTCAATTTAAAAAAAAAAAAAAAAAACACCCACACTAAAAAAAAAGTCTACCAGGATTTGAAAAATTTGCTTGCAAATACCACCACAAATCCACACAGCTGCAAATTGATGCTTTGAAATCTTCCAGCATTATCTTTAAAAAGCTTAACTTCAGTTATATAAAACTTTGTGTTGAGCTGTAACTGTTATACAGGTGCATCCTGGCCCACATTTCTTAGTAACTAAATTTCAAGACTGTCAGCAATAGCACAGCCAAAGAAACATATTTTTCCTGTGTATTCTTCTTCCTTTCAGTGAATAGTTATAGAGAGCTCTCCAGACAGAAAGAACACTTAAAAATTTTTTTTTCAATAGAAAGCTAACTGTAACCTGCAAATGCCAAATGAATTCTTTCTTAATTCTATTCCGTTTAATAAACTTTCACAAAGGAAAAAGGAAATTTTGAAGCAAAAATACATTATAGATTTCTAGCCACTAAAAAGCCAAAATTTACTCTAAAAAGCTACTTACAATGAATATCAACTTTAGAAACAAAGTATATTTCTAATGTAATTATATTAGGGGCCAGGCACGGTGCCTCATGCCTGTAATCCCCAGTGCTTTGGGAGGCCAAGGCGGGCAGATCACCTGAGGTCAGGAGTTCAAGACCAGCCTGGCCAACATGACGAAACACCGTCTCTGCTAAAAATACAAAAATTAGCTGGATGCAGTGGTGCATGCCTGTAGTCCCTGCTACTCGGGAGGCTGAGGCAGGAGAATTGCTTGAACTCGGTAGGCGGTGGACGCAGTGAGCCGAGGTCATGCCACTGCACTCCAGCCTGGGCGACAGGGCAAGACTCCGGCTCAAAAAAAAGAAAAAAAATTACTCTATATTAATATTCATAGTTATATAAACTTTAGTTTTTTTTGCAAGAAAATCCCTCTACCTCTAAAGTTCACCTCCTCAGTCTCTTAACTAGGCACAATCTCCCTTCTTTGTAATGTCTTATGACAAAAGCTTCTGGGGAAGGGAGTGGGAATTGAGTGTTAATGACAGTAGAGCATAGTATAGCAGCAGTAAGAAAGAAAATGAAGGCAAAAAAGGTCTCTCTCCTGATAAACTCCAAGGCAGTTGTAAAAACTAGATAACTTGATAACCACACTTTTCAGAAGCACACAAAACCTGTATGGCAGAATTAACAACTCCGAATAATTACAGAAATATGCTTTGCAATTATTTAAGATGAGTATGCATTGTAAAAGATTCCTTAAATTTGATTTCGCAAGGTTTAATTTTTTTTTTTTTTTTTTGAGACGGAGTTTCACTCTTGTTTCCCAGGCTGGAGTGCAATCGCGCGATCTCCGGCTCACCGCAACCTCCGTCCGCCTCCTGGGTTCAAGCAATTCTCCTGCCTCAGCCTCCTGAGCAGCTGGGATTACAGGCCACCACACCCAGCTCATTTTGTATTTTTGGTAGAGACAGGATTTCTCCATGTTGGTCAAGGTGGTCTCGAACTCCCAACCTCAGGTGATCTGCCTGCCTCGGCCTCCCAAAGTGCTAGGATTACAGGCGTAAGCCACCATGCCCGGCCACAAGGTTTAATTTTTTTTCACCTGTAGTATCAAATTGGACTTATTACTCCTCCTCGCTTTAGATATGGCAGAAAAATATATAAAATATTGGAACAGGTAAGTAGTCAGAATATACCAGCACATGATCTGTCTGCATATCCAACTAGAAGATTTACTCTCAAGTCTTATCTCCTATTTTATGAGTAGTTTGGTTCCTTTGTTTCCTCTAGGTATTTCTACCTACTAACCATTCCATTCCAACTATGAATAAGAAAATGTGAGGCCGGGTATGGTGGCTCACACCTGTAATCCCAACACTTTGGGAGGCCAAGGTGGGAGGACTGCTTGAGCCCATGAGTTCAAGACCAGCTGAGGCAATATGGTGAGACCTCATCTCTACAAAAAATTTTAAAATTAGCTGAGTATGGTGGCATGCACGCCTCTCAGGATGCTGAGGTGGGAGAATCGTTTGAGCCCAGGAGGTGGAGGCAGAGGCTACAGTGAGCTGAGACTACACAACTATACTCCAGCCTGGGTGACAGAGTGAGGCCCCGTCTCAAAAAAAAAAAAAGGGAAAAAAAAAAAAAATGTGGATGGACAATATGACTCTTCTATTTACTTAACTATAGTCAGTAGTCAACATACCTATAGAGATTTGAATAAAAGCTGAGATTCAAAAGTCTTTTAATTAAATCTCAACTCTGGTGATTCTAGTAAAACTTTACTGTTTGAAACTTTACGATGCACTTTGTAATTAATTAAAATGAAACTTTAATATCAGTTCAATCCTTAGAATTGAGGCAATCATATTTTTAATTAATGCAGAAATAGCATCAACTCAGGTTTTATAACTCCTAGACCAACACTTGTTCAAGTAATAATGCTGCTTTCCATAACTGTTCCTTATTTTATTCTCCATGATGTTCTTGTTTATCCAAACAGTACGTATGAAAGCTGATAAACTAAAGTATAACTAGCAAGGTCAGTAAATTCCAAGTGTCAGGCCGGGTGTGGTGGCTCACGCCTGTAATCCCAGCACTTTGGGAGGTCGAGGCAGGCGGATCACTTGAGGCCAGGAGTTCGAAACCAGCCTGGCCAACGTGGCGAAACCCCATCTCTACAAAAAAAATACAAAAATTAGCTGGGAGTGGTGGCTAGCACCTGTAATCCCAGCTACTCCGGAGGCTGAGGTAGGAGAAACACTTGAGTCTGGGAGGTGGAGGTTGCAGTGAGCCAGAACCACACCACTGCACTCCAGCCTGGGTGACAGAGCAAGACTCTGTCTCAAAAAAAAGAAAAAGAAAAGTCCAAGTTTCAGATCAAATACAAATACCACTATTTAGTTTTCTATCTAACATTTTTTCTTAATCTTCCTAATTGCCAAAACTTTCCTGTTTCTTGTCCACCCCCATGTCTCCATCACTGTAATTAATGTTTTTGTTATATAGTATCCTGTGTTACACAAAACATGCTGGTTACAATAAGCAAATATTCAGTGCTCATTATCTCAGAAAATATTTTAAGCCCTTTACATGAAGCATCTCAATCCTCAAATTTTTTTTTAATTTTATTTTTTATAAATTAGAGACAAGGTCTCACTATGCTGCCTAAGCTGGTCTCCAACTCCTGAGTTCAAGTGATCCTCCTGCCTCAGCCTCTCAAAGTGCTGGGATTACAAACACGATCCAACAAGCCCAGCCATGAATTTTAAATAAGATAAACAATAGTGTAATCCCCTCTTTATGGGGCAAAAATCAGAGCCTCAGAGATTAAGTAATTTGCCCCAATTCACACAACTAATAAGAGAGAGAAATAGAGTAAGCAAACAGTTTGACTCCAGTGCCCACATTCCTAATTTCTATATATGATAATGCATATAACTACATGGATTGTAAACTAATGTGCAGATAACTCAAAATTTGAGAGCTACAGAATTTAAAGAATCTTCTTTGCAAACACTTGACCCAAGCAAGAACTCTTAACTCCTTCACAGATAATTAAAACTCCAATCTGAAAATAAAAAAGGGCCACAGTAATATTTCAACAAATGTCTGGCTCAGCACTGTCTAAAACTTTCTCCAGTGATAGAATGTTTTCTATGTGCTGTCCAATATGGTAGCCATTAGCCACATAAGATTATTCAGCACTTGAAATATATTTAGTATGACTAAGTAAATTCTGAATATTTTGTAATTGAAGTTTAAATAGCCACATGTCGTACAGGTATAGAAGACAAAATGCCAGAAAAAGATGAGTGAAAAAACTTGTATTGCCTTCATCTAGAAATTTCACTAACAGTCAAAACAATTTAAATCTATTATACATGCTCCAGCTTATTAGCTCAAATATAAACTTCCAAATAGATTTAAGTAAACAAAAACTTTCTATATTTAAGATCTGTGTATCTGAATGAAAAAAATAATTAAAACCTGTATTATGAAAAAAAGGTTCGTATATCAGAATTTTTTTAGTATTTGAATAGCTAAGAGGAAAACCTGAAAACTCTGCTACCTATGAGGAAAACTAAATAACAACAATAATAATAAAGAAAAAATAGAGTCAAGTTTTCAACTCTCTTCATAGTAAACAATTGATAACAAAGTGCTTACTTACCTTGATTCTCCACTACTGTTTCTAACACTTTCTTCATCACTGTGTCCATTCATTGTAAATTATTATCAAGAAGTTTTAAAGTAAAATATAAATCTTCCCAGTTTAAAAGATGAATATAAATACTGACTCCTTGAATATAAAAATTCACAGATGAATTTTCTTCAACAGTCACAGGTTTTCTGAGACTCTCCTTTGATTTACCTAAAGAAAATATATTAATAAATTAAGAAAATTTCCTGCAGAAAAAACGTAAATTAAGCCCTGTCTAAAACGTATAAATCTACATAGGCCAATTAAACTAGAGGTGTTAAGGAAGAAGTGGGGGCCTTTTATTAAATACTTAAAATATCTAGACTTGTAATAACTACACTCCTGACTCCTAACTAGAATTTAGTATGCTACTGCTAATATACTTCGGACAGAAAAAATTAAAATATTTGTGGAGTGATAAGATTTTTAGAGACTAACTGCAACTAACAATGTTTTTATAGACTCCCAAAGCAAGGTGATACGATGTAACATATGCATACATCCCAAAAGTAGATAACGGAGTCTTATTAGATAATTTGGTCGAATAAATGAAGTGGGGGGGGGGGGGGCGGGAGGAAGCTACCTTTAATCAAGCCCTCACTCCTATCACCAAGAACTTCATACACTTGAGTGAGAAAGTTCTGAAAACGCTCCCATGGGAGGAACAGGCAAATAAAAGATACCATATAATCTCAACAAAAATGCATAGCTCAAAATAAATGTGTTATTTAACAGGTAAACGGATAGTGGGATGATAACATTTAAATAATACTTATCCAGTCTGCAGTTGGTTTTTATTTTGTGAAAAAAATTGAAAAGGTAATAGAATATACACTATATCTGATTTTTTACGTAAAAAATTTGGGGCAAGAATAATGAACCAAGACACACCATTTCCACCTTTAAAGATTTCACTACAACACTGAAGAATCACCTACAAGCCATCCACGAATAAACAAAGGAGATCTCTGGCAGGGGAGGGAGAGGAAGAAGCGGGGGAAGGAGACGTCAGATCCTTCCCCAGCCAGAAAGTACCGAGACAGCCAACTGAGAGCAGAGCTGTCCTCCGACCTCAGCAAAGAGAATTCACTCCTACGATTATTTCCATTCCACAAAAGAGGGAGGGAAACAGACTGTTACCAACTCAATGATAGCAAAGTCTGCATCTGGATCAGGATGTTAATTCTCTAGACTACTGTCCAGTAGACTGCAAGAACAGGTTATCTAAAAAGTAACCGTTCTACTCAACATTTATTCCTAATGTTAAATATTAATCTCAACCCTAGTCAAAGAGCCTTACTGAACAATTAAGTCTTCAAAAATCTAAGTATGTTAACAAACTGCCTTTCCCGTTTCTTCCTTTAAAAAGTTCACTCCCCTTTTCGTTCTTTCCTTTTCACCTTCCTTTCGTCCCTCAAAATGGCTTTCTCTGTACATTTTAACTTCCCTTCCCCTTCATCTCCCTTATCCGAATAAGTCCTCTGAGACCCTTTTCACAACCGAGTTCTGAAGCTCCAAGCGCACACAGCGCTGTATCCTCTCAAGCGTCTCCACAATGACTACCCTAAGTTATTAAACCTCTTCAATCCTCTGTCTTTTAGCAGTTGCTTTGCTCCTGCTAAGTTTTTAAGGCGGCACTCGAAAGAGGTTTGGAAACCATCCTCACTCATCCATCCAGCGCGCTCCAATCAGCCTCCCTTGCGGAACTGCCCCCCTCTCCCAGGGCCTCCTTCCCGGTCCAGGAGTCCCTCTTCCCGCCTCAAACTTCCCGCAGACCCGCCCCGCGCCCTCCCAGGCTCGCCCGAGCCGCCGCCCCCTCCCCCTCCCGCCGCTCCCCACGTGCTGGGAGCCCGGGTCGCGGCAGGACCCACCCACCGGCTAAGTGCTAGCCATTCGCGGGTCTCCTCTCGCGGCCCGGTCGGCACCAAGCTGAAGAGGCCGGGGCAGGGCCGCCGGGCCGGCGCAAGGATGCGTTCTGCGGCCCCGGCCTGTACTCGCCGCTCACACGCCCCCTGCGCGCCGGGCCCGTACACCGCCACCGGCACTCACAGAGCCACCCGGCCTTCGCCCGGCCGCTGGGCCGCCGCCTGGGCACCACGCCGCGCCCGCCCTCCGCCCGGCCGGTTCCTGTCCTCTCTGCCACATCCTGACCCGCCCGCCGCCCCCTTTCTTACCGGCGGGCTTGGCGGGGCGGAGGGAGCCGACTCGGGTGGACGGCCTCCCCCGCGCCCAGGCCCGGGATCTCCGCCGCCGAGTCCTAGGGCTCCGGCGTCTCGGGGTAAGCAAGAGTCCGTGCGGGGGAGGGGGAAGGGGACAGACGCGGAGGGGAAGGGGAAGCCCCGGCCCGCAGCACCAACGCGCGATCCCCTGCGGAGTGGAGCTAACAATTCATTATTGAAGCACCAAGGGCGAGGGCAGCAAGAGCTATAAGTAACGAGTCGTCGCCGCCGCCGTCGCGCGCGCGCTCCCGCTCCCTCCGCTTATCTGCCCCCGGCAGCCGCCATGACGCCGAGAAAGCGAGCGAGCGCAACCGTCTCCGTCGTAGCCGCCGCCGCCACCGAGGTCGCCGTCGCCTCCGCCTCCCGCGCGACGTAAGCGCCTCTGCTCACTCCCCTTCCCGACAGAACGCGAGGCGGGCAGGCGAGCGGGCGGGCGCGCGCACGCCGAAGCCTTTCTGCTCGCGCGCGGGAGGCGGGAGGGACTACGTTGAAGGGTCGTGGGCGTAGGAAAAAAGCGATTGGTGCTGGGGCGGGGCGGGGGGCGAGTGCGCGCACGCGCACGAATGGGAGTGCGCACGCCGGCTGCGCGGAGGCCGCCAGACTCTGACTGCGCGGAGACCGCTGGACTCTGGTCGCGGCCTTAGTCCGCTGATCCTCGCTTGGGTGCCCGCCCTTAGCGGCCCGGCGTTGAATTCCGGGAAGTGGGAGCTTCAGGCTCGCTCCGTGCGGGTATGGGCGCTAATGTCACTTGGGATGGTTGCGCAAGGACATCGCGGCGGAGACTGACAAGGAACCGGGGAGGAACGGGGGTGGGGAGAGACTGCGATGGGACTCGGGAAGCCGGGAAGGGCCGCGCTTAATAAGCCTAAAGGGCCGGGTCGCAAGGAGTGTCGGGTAGCACAGGCCTCGGCTCAGTCGGAGCGCCAGGCCTCAGGGTCCGGGCGGGGGCTGCTGCGTCACACCAGGCAGCCTGGGAACGCAACTGTTGGGCAACCGTGGTGGCCTCTCGCCACCTCTTACGCTTGGGCGATCTGCGATTGACGCTTCCTGGGAGCTGATGTTTCGCACGGGCGGGGCGCCGGAGGACGAGAGAAAATAGAGACCCGGTTGTTGACAGCCTGTGATGCCGCTTGATTCATGTGTGGGTGGCCTGGTTTAGAAATGTACCACCCTTCCTTTCTAGGTTCCTCCCCGGAGGGCGGGGTGAAGGGTGCGGCGCCGAATCGCAACAAAAAACGCTACTCGAGGGATGTTAGCAACTGTCTCAACTTAAGTTGCTGCCTTTTAGCTGACAGTTTGTATCGTAACTGTAATTGTGGGCCTTAGTTAAATCCCTTCAGTGTGTTGGAAACATATTTTTTAAGTGTATTTTTGAAACATACTTAGAGCAGTTTGAAATGCTGTTTTGAAAGCGTTTTTTAAATCAAAATTCTGTTACACTTTATTTTTTTCAGTCTGCAGATGGACTTGACTCACTCAAGGTTAATGATTTTTGTTTTTTACTTATTTTTATAGAGGCGGGGTTTTGTCACGTTGCTAGGTTGGTGTTGAACTCCTGAGCTCGAGCGATCCACCTGCCTTCCAAAGTGCTGGAATTACAGGCGTGAGCCACGGCGCCCAGCGGCCGAGTTTAATAATAATTAAAAGTTTCTAATCCCATTGTTCAGTTATTTGATTTGATGTAAAGGCGCACTTTCCAAGTCCGATGAGTTTGTGGTAACATGCATTCCCCAAATAATTATTTTTCCCTTGTGGGAAATATTCCAGTTTTAGGCTACCAGCTATTTGAACAGTTTGGTTCAAATCCTTCAAAAAAATCTCAAAACATAATTCCACATACGTATTTACTACATATTGAAGGGTATATTCACCTGGAGAAGTAGGAGAAAGCAAACATGCCAGTGGCCTTTTTGAAAACAGGTATCTATCAGCAATAATTGAATAGCAAAACGAAATGGAACACTACCATCCTTTGCAATATTAGATAGTTTTAATACTGGGTTGTGAGGAATAAAAAGATCATACAAATCGTCATTTCTGAAGTCGCTAGAGTATTATGAACTGAGTGCTAATTTTTCATATTAAGCTTTATGTTAAATATCCTTAATGAGAGGAGCTTCCTGTGCCCCTAATTTCTCCAGAGAAACTATTAACATATAAAGAATGTTGTAATCAGAAGTATAGTTCAGTTAATAAAGTCCTCAATTACAACTCTGACATTTTGTCATTGTCTTATGAAAAGAATTACTGTATATACAGTCTATTTTACGTTTTCCGGAAGCACGTCACACTGGTTTTTTGTTTTTTTACTACTGATTGTGCTATTGAATATGCTATTCTGCCATATTGTGCCATCAAACATGCTATTCGAAAAAAGATCTTGCCCAATTTGTAATAAAATATTGAACATTGGAGATTTAGATTTTGAGTAAAATCATACTTTATTGCTTCGCAGAAGTACACAGGTGGAAAATTGCGACAATCTTGCCAGTTCATTTTTTAAAAAGCATGTAGGTAATCCAAAGATACTTTTTTGATGATTTGTTTTCAACATAGTTAAATTTGCAGTGTCACTTTATTTGAATAAACTGGCTTTATTTCTACTTACTGGTGCTAAAACAGCCAGTTGATAATCTCAACATGTGACTAACGAAAAATTCCACATAATTAACATTAACCAGGAGGTTTTTGTTACTATTTAATTTCTCATTTTTTAAATTTCATATTCTTTGGAAAGAATATTACTTTTCCAGAATCTAAGACAGCATTTTGTGGGTCCTTAATTGTGATATGCTTTACTAGGTAAAGTACTAAATGGGTATCCTTAGATGGGGATAGGCTGGGAACCACATATCCAGAATTGTGAAATATATAACATAAACAGGATAACTTGCTCCTTTGTTAGCTTTTTGGATGCCAGGGTTAAGATTTTAATTCCATAATTATGTCCTTGTTGCCTGGAGGATTTGCATATGAGAAACCACAAAAACAATCGGGACATTATTAAAATACCCTAGAATCTCAACCTGTGACAGTATTTCCCATGTCCTTGCAAAACCAGAGGAAGTCTTTCCAATATGATTCTTAAATTTACAAAGTCCTCTGAATAGAAACCATGAAATCCTAAGTCATCTTCTAGTGAAGATTTACTGTACATTTTCTGTTTTCCTAATAAGAAATTAGAGGAGTTTAGTTCCCGGTGTTGGGCAAGGGATAGGACTCAGTCACCTGGAAAGTTCTTTTGTAACTACACGTGCCTGACACTCCTATTCTTGCCCTCTGCTGATATGCAGAATTTCTAGGTTCTAGGTAGTATTTGGGAAGTTTCCCAGATTATTCTGATATCTACCAGCGGCTCATCCACCTTCTTTATGGTCACTGTATTTGGGGATTTTGAATGATAAATTCTTGAATCACTAAAAGCTAAATTTCAAACAGAAAATTCTTAGAGATGATACTAAGAGGCAAGTATGTATAAAATGTAATAGGCATTGAAGAAGATACAAAGATTCCATCCTCTACTGAAAAGTTAAGTGTGCATGCAGAGTAAGAAAGAAGGTTAAGTAGCCAACCTCAAAAATATTTAAAAATTGTTGCATTGATGCTGTATCACTCATTTCCTTGCCCAGATTCTTTTTTTTTTTTTTTGAGACAGAGTCTCACTTTGTCACCCAGGCTGGAGTGCAGTGGTGCTGTCTCAGTTCACTGCAATCTCCGCCTCCCGGGTTTAAGTGATTCTCATGCCTCAGCCTTCCAAGTAGCTGGGACTACAGGCACGCGCCACCACACCCAGCTAATTTTGTGTACTTTTAGTAGAAACTGGGTTTCACCATGTTGGCAAGGCTGGTGTCAAACTCCTGACCTCAGGTGATCTGCCTGCCTCAGCCTCCCAAAGTGCTGGGATTACAGGGCATGGTGAGCCACCATGCCCGGCCCTTCCAGAGATTCTTTATTCACTGCTGTCCAAATGCTGTCTTCAGTACCTGCAGGGATTTGCAGGTACAAAGGCGCAACTATAAGGGACTTGAGCATCCCCAGGTTTTGGTAAATGGGGGTCCTGGAACTAATTCTCTGCACTGAGGGACAAACTGTACCACTCATTTTAATGCAGAAATTTTGTATTCATCCTTTCTTTTTAAATCTCACTACCGGGCTTAGTTTAGGCCTCTATTTTCTCTACACCTTTCCCTTCAGCTTATCCTTTAGGTTTCCTTCAAACTTGAAATCTAATTAAATCAGTCCCCTGTTATATACGATACATATTTGTAAACTAAACATATATAAAGATGTATGTACATACCATATATTCCTAGTATTTTAGTTACTTAATTTTTTCACAGACCAATCTCAGTATTGCCTCTCATCATTCCTAATGGACACTTGGTACTCTACACACTTCTTCAGGTCACTGGAAAGGTATCTCTCATTGTAAGTGGATATAACCTATTTATCTTATGGGTCAATCTTTCTTAAGTTCGTTTAAGTAAATGCTCAAGAACTGTTGAGTACCTTGACACAATTGTGCTGACAACCTATGAGACTTGTCAGAAAACTCTCTGACCTCCCTTTTAGGACATGGAATTGAGTATTCTGTAAGTGCCTCCCTCTTAGGACATGGAATTGAGTATTCTGTAAGTGTGGTGTGTCATTGTATCCAGTATAGCATTTGTTTCCATACTACGTTGTGAGGTCCTTGAGCAAAGAGTACTGTGTCCCAGTGCATTGTATTCATATTCATTCAATACAAATGTAAGAATGTATTACATACCAGACATTCCGCTGAGGGTAGGGAGGGATTATAATACAGCAAAAACTAACACTTTCAAAGTTAAAGCCTAGTTCAGGACACAGTCACAGTATAAAATCACAACTTAGAAAAATAGTATGAAGAGACATACAGTTCTGTGAGAATCCATAATAAAGAACCCGAGTCAGAAAAGTCTCAAGAAAGTGACGTGATCGACGTGATCTAGAGCTGAAGAATTAATATGAATTAGGTAGGCAAGAAAGGGAAGTACGAGAGCTGCTTTCTGGGTAAAAGAAACAACAAGGGCAAAGATTCTGGGGTCAGAGAGATCACGTCAGTGCACTTGCCAGTTTGCCAAGAACAGGCCGTATTCACTTTCAGAAGTGTTCAGGTTTGGATAGTAAATTTTATGGCCATCCTATCTCTAAGGGACTCTAGGAAGCATGGTACTGCTGGAGCAAACAGCAGCTGGACAAGATGAGGCTACATAGACACTAGGCCCAAAGGCTAAGTGAAGTATGTTTTTCAAGACAATGAGGAAGCTATTGAAGGATTTGAAACTGAGTGGTAGCTTGATGGGACTGGCAAATTGAAAGTTTTTACTTTAGGTATAAATCCCAAAGAAGGATTAGATGTGGGTTGAAGTAGATACAGTATTCCTAATTGAGTCAGGAGTCTTTGGCAGATAAGAGAGGTTAGAAATGACATGATAGACTAGGATAGTGTAATGGAGGTGGAGAGAAGTAGAATTGGGAAGGGTAACAAAACTTGATGGGCTTGGATTCAGGCAGGGTTAGGAGGAGGAGGGATGTTAGTCATTTGCGGCTGAATGACATTCACTTATATAGTAATGTGTTTGGAGATGTATAGATAGGAGATCATTATGTTTGGTTTAAGACAGAATTGGGCCGGGTGCGGTGGCTCATCCCAGCACTTTGGGAGGCCAAAGCGGGTGGATCACGAGGTCAGGAGATCGAGACCATCCTGGCCAACACGTTGAAACCCTATCTCTACTAAAAATTAAAAATTAAAAAATTAGCCGGGCATGGTGGCATGCACCTGTAGTCCCAGCTATTTGGGAGGCTGAGGCAGGAGAATGGATTGAACCTGGGAGGCGGAGGTTACAGTGAGCCGAGATCGCGACACTGCCCTCCAGCCTGAGCGACAGAGCTAGACTCTTGGGGAAAAAAAAAAAAAAGACTTTTACAGAATTTCCGATGCCTTTGAATTGCCCAGGAGGTTTCTGGATAGAACCATGGAGCTAAGTGAAGTCTAGACTAAAAATTAAAGCTGTTAAGTGTGAAGTGTGTAGGGAAAAATTAAAGTCTTGAGTATTCATGAAGTAAACTTGGAAGACAGCCTAAGTGTGTGCAGTGAAGAATTCCGGTTTATTTTTGACTAGGTAGAGGAAGATGAACTGGATAAGGAGGAGTTACACAGTTACCAGAAGGGTGTTGTGCTACTGAAGATGAGTAAGGCTTCATGGAAAGAGTGGTGAATAGTGTCCAGTTGCTCTATAAGAATTAGGTGGAAGGATTAGCACATCTTAATCATCTAAAAAACAGATACATTAATATCTTCAAAGTCTGATTTGGGAGAATTTGTTTTCGTTGTTTTTTTTCAAACAGGGACTGAACAATACCATCATTTACAGTTATGGGCTATGGGTGGTCACTTAATTGGTGTGATTTGAGACTGAGAACCTCCTATTCCACAAATCTGTACTTCATCCTCTACTAATGCTTGAAAAGTCATTGATGGAAGTCTGTTTTAAAGCATATATTCCTGGGAAGAGTAATATGTTTATAAGATACGTAATTCTCAGCTGTGCCAAAATTTAGAATTACCTGAGGAGTTGTGTACTAAAAATGCTCAAGATTATATTCCATGGTTCTGAGGTGGGGCCTTGGCACATGCATTTTTTTAAAAGCTCCCCTAGGTGATTCTAATGTGCCATTGTTGAAAAATCATTGACGGCATCCAATACTATTAACACAGTATTGACTCATAACGTTTTGTTTAGATGACATGTGGGTAGGACAGGACACTTATTTATAAAACAGTGGTTGGTAATGGCCATTGAGTAGGGAGGATTTTGCCCAAAAGAGAATATTTGCCGAAATCTGGAAACATTTTTGTGGTCGTCCCAGTGGGTGGGTTTTGCGGAGTTGGCACTATTCATACATAGTAGTTAAAGGCCAGGATACTGCTAAAAATCCTACAGTGTAGTGCACAGCCCCCTCTCCCCCCTCATAAGAAAGAATTATCTGGCTCAAAATGACAAGAGTGCCCTTGTTGAAAAAACTTGCTGTAAGCGATGGCAAGCTAGGTAGTATTTTCCAGTGAAATCTTACACAGATTGGAGTTGTGGTTTGGTAAGGGTGCTAATGAATGAGGATCTACTCTCTACCTAACAGCTTAGCCAAAACCCACCCTTTCTTACACCAGTAACAAAGGAGCCTCAAATAAAATACATTTTGCAGAACAAATAAATGTGACTAGCATAATAGATTGCAATGTTATTTTTCTTGTTAACAATTTATAGTGTAACAAACTCTTATTGCTGGTAAGGGTGCAAATTGGTTACAACCACTTTGGAAAACTGATGTGCAGTATTCATTATAGCTGAACTTATCCTACCCTGTAATTCAGCAGTTTCATTCCTGAGTGTATACGCAAGAGAAATGAATGTATGTGCCTACTAAAGGTTTTGTGTAACAATGTTCATAGCAGTTTGATTCATTATAGCCCCAAACTGGAACAAAGTGAAGCATATTCATAAAATGGAATATTATCTGGTAATAAAAAAGAAAATGCTACACACAGTAACATAGACAAACCTCGCAGTCATTGCATTGAGTGAAATAAACACAAAATAATTCATACTGTATAATTCCATTTATATGAAATTCAGGAACAAGCGAAACTAATCGATGATGGAAGTCAGGATGGTATTGACCTTTCTGGGGTTGGTATTGACTTGGAAGGGGCACAGTGAGCCTTCTGAAGTAATGGAAATGTATACCTTGATCTGGAATGTTACACTGGTGTATGTGTATGAGAAAGTTCATCAAGCTGCACATTGACTTTTTGTGAACTTTATATATGTTATACTCCAGGGTTTTTTTATTACTAAATATAAGAAAAACAGCAGAGCCACTTCTTAACTACTTCAAGTCTTCTGTCTCAAGCTTGGTTAAATACAGGGTCAACTACATACTATATTCTTGATAAATATAAATAACTCTAATGCATTATTTGGTAAAAGGAATATGGGATTTGGAATCAGACCTAGTTTGTTTGTTTTTTAAGACTAGTCAAGTGCAGGAGTGAGGAGGAGGGAAAGAGTAGAACAAGAGTTCAATCTAGACCTGACTGAACAACCAATTGAGATAACTCACTACTTTTGGACCAGCTTCAGACCTAGTTTTGTGTCACAGCTTCATCTTTCATTAGCTGTATGACATTGAATAAATCACTTGGGTACTTTTTGTGACTATAAAAGAACAGAAGATAGCTGAGAGAAGTATAAAAAACATTTTTAAAATTTTAGCCTTGATTCATGATCCGTCACCACTGAGAAACGTCCACACACATTCAGGAATGGGCCTCAGCAGTTAAGAATGCGTTAGGTGACTTAACACCTCTGGCTTTAGCTAGTTGAACAACAGAACCGTATCTGAATTAATCAGATTTTTCTGAGAATTTAAAATTAGGATTGAGAGAAGCTTGTCAGACTGCTGATCACTTGAACTGGGAAAATATAACCTTAGGCCAGGGCTGCTTTGTTTGGTAGCAAGCAGCATGTGGAGAATCTGAGAGCTGTGATACAGAACAAGAGTAATCTCAGATTACTTACTGTGTCACCCAGTGTTCTAAGTGCTATAAGTCTATGAATTTGGGTACAGGTTTAGTATTCCTTATCCAAAATAATTGGGACCAGAAGTGTTTAGGATTTGGGTTATTGGAATATTCGCGTATATATAATTAGATATTTGAGGATGAGTACTCAAGTCTAAACATGAAATTCTTTTATGCTTTATATTTTATGCTTTATATATATACCTTATACACATAGCCTGAAGGCAGTTTTATACAATGTTTTCAGTAATTTTGTGCATGAAACACGTGATGCATCATACAAGGTCAGGTGTGGAATTTTCCACCTGCTGTGTCATGTGGGTGCTCAGAAAGTTTCATGAGGCAGAAAGATTGCTTGAATCCAGGAGTTCAAGACCTGCCTGGGCAACATAGTGAAACCCCAGCTGTATTTAAAAAATAAGAAGAAGAAGTTTCAGATTTTGGAGCAATTCAGCTTTTTAATTAGGGGTGCTCAACCTGTACTGTTATCCTTACTTTACAGGTAAGGAAACTAAAAAGCTTGCTTAAAGTAAGTGCTAAAGATAGTAAAACCCAAGTAATTTGACCCCAGAGTCTGCTTTCATGAAGCAGTGCTGACATACCAGACACAGATACCGTAGCTGCCTCAGTTCCTGATAGCTTTCTGGTTCCTGATCTTAGTGCTTTGCAAAGATAGCTCTGCTCCCTATCTTTGAATTATTTATAAAATGTATCCTTAAAATTATTAAATCTTTAAAATTTTGTGTCTTAATCTAGCTTGAGTGGGTTTCAGCCAGTTGCAACTGAAAGAGCCCTGCCTCAGTTTGACTGTGAATGGGGTTGCAAATAACAAACCTCAGAGAAACTGATAATGGCTGATTCAAGGTGAGATAGGCGGGTAATGTGGACTTTCCACCATTAAGATGGAAACTTAGTTTGTGTTATGCAGCAGTGAATCTTTTTATCCAGACTTTCTCCAACAGTGTTTTAGAACTCGGTCATTGAGTGTTGCATTACAGAATTTGGTAGCCAAATATTTTTAAATGTCAAGTATATTGGTTACTATATATGAGTTTTGAAAAGCACATTGGAAAAGAGAGGCATTCTAAACAAGTTTTCCGGAAAAAAAGCAGATTGGAGCAAACTGCAAATTTGACAATTATTGGAAGCCATTTCTGCCTGTAGCCTATGGTCTGAGAATGTGAGACCAGATCAAATTATTCGAGAGGCGTGTTTAATTGCAGCATTTTTTTTGCCACATTTTTTCTAATACTAGAGTTTTTACACTGAGTACCAGAAAGTGAAATCTTAGTATTAGGAATAAGACTCAAGGAGGTGCAAGTGATAATAAAGAACTCTAATTCCTCAGCTTCCTCCCAAAATATTTTCTACTGCCTACCCCCTTTCATGCCTCACAGAAATATGATGATACTTCACACCATCTATCAATAGCAACTAGGATTGGAATGCACTGTGTGTATAGGGATATGACTAAAGGGCAAGCTGGCATGCCTGCTTATTCTCTTGTTTGCTTGTGAGGCTAAAACAGAACAATGTCGATGGACAGAGTCCCAGCTGTTGCTAAGAAACAGAAGTTCAGAAGAATTGACAACTTAAGGAGAAAGCTGACCCACTAAGGTCTTCAGCATTAACTAAATACAAAAGGAATCTCCCCTAAAGAAAATTGGCAGGCAATCCTTCACAGTAGAGCAGTTGCATGCCATAAAACCCCAATGTCTGCAGTAGACCCAGACCACAGACTATCTCAACTTCCCAGGCACCTCTCATTCTCCAATTCAAAGGAATCTGCACCTGCCATAAGTAAGTACCCTTACCCCCAAATGAGGAACCTCAGTGTCTTTCACTTGGGAATGTACCTGAAGGACTCTATAAAAGGGAATCCAAACTGGGTGTAGCCAGATTTTCTAATAACTGGTTAGGAAGTAGTTCAATTAATTTATGTCTTGTAAGATTACAAGGGCCTATTATGTCCTATCATACTCCTGCGGAATACAGTATATACTCTAATTGAGCTAGTTAAATTTGTATTGAGTCCACAGATTGCAGTATAAATTCAAATATTTCTTGAAAGCTCTCTCTATCCCTGTCCTCAGGCCAAGTACTACGAAAACAGTGTGAAGGACAGGGTTTTTCTCACTTGGAGTTGACATTCTAGTTTGAAATTGGAGGAGGAGAAAGACAGATGAATAAGTAAATAACAGGATTACAAATGGAAGCTGGGTGCCGTGGTACATGCCTGTAGTCCCAGCTACTTGAGAGGCTGAGGCAGGAGGATTGCTTGAGTCTACGAGCTTTAGTGGAGGCCCACCTAGGCATCATAACAAGTCCTTCTATCTTTATAAATAAATAAGTTATTGGGATGATTTCTGTAAAGGAAAGATAGGGTACTATCAGAAAGAGTAACGAGACATTTACATGGGAAGAGCAGTTAGGGTGGTCAGAGAAGGCTTCTTTGAGCTGTGTCTGGAAGGATGAGATGGAGCTGATTGTAGGAAGAACTGTGGGAAAAGTAGGAAGGAGAGCATGCAAAGACCCCAAGGTAGGAAAGCGTTGTGACATGGAAAGGACTGGAAGAGGCAGCTACTGCTGGAGATAAGTGAGTAAGAAATAGAGTTGATAATAGAGTGAGCACTCATGCAACAATTTAAAAAATTATTTTTTAATTTTTATCTGAATTCATTTTTACTAATTTTGTATTAACATTAATTTGAGGAAGTAAAAATACTCATTTGGCTAGAAACTTCTCTCTTTCTTTTCATTTTTTAAGTTCTCTATACATCTTAATTTTTTAACTACCTGAAATTAGACTTGGTATAACAGGTATAAGGCATGAATATTTTACTTTTAAAAAATGATTTTTCAATCAATTTGATTTTATGGTTTCTTAACATTTGTTATTATGAATCATGTTTCTGTTTTTTCCTCTGCCTAGTTAATATCACTTTAGAGACATGTAAGTAAAAACTGTGCAAAACTGTTGTTTCATATACTGCCATTAACAAAACTTCCCGAGGAGATAGTATATGAACCTACCTAACTCATCAAAAATAATTAGCCTAGACAAATAGACATATTTGATGGGAAGGGAAAAGAAGTACAATTAGCTCTCCATGTTGTTGTCCTATGGGTTTTCACAGTTAAATCAACATGCAGTTTTCAGTGACAATACATTAATAAGATAAGCTAATTAGACATTTTGAAAAGGTTCAAAGTTAAGAAAAAAACTGTATAGCCCCAAATCTACAGTAAAATAGAACTGCTGCAAGGAAGAGAATGGTAGCAGGACTTCCGCCTGTTTTTCATACTTCCATTTCTGTTCTGTGCCTTCCCCCTGCCTGCCACTCTCATATAGAAATCAGAGAGAGAGGGGTCTTTAAAAATGTAAAACAAATCATGTTGCTTTGCACTCTTTCAGAAAAATTCAACCTCCTTTGCAATGAGTCTTACAAGAGCCTGCATGGTCTCACTTCAGTCTAACTCTCCAAAATCCCATCCCCTATCATTCTCCCCTCTACTCATTATGTTCCAGCCGATTGGCTTGCTTTCTGTCCTCAAGCCTGCCAAATTCTTTTCCATTTGCAGGCTTTTGCTCTGGTCATTTCTGTTCCTGGAATGCTTCCTTGGCTCTTCACACATAGGGCTATTTGTCATCTTTTAGGTCTGAGGCCAGATGTCACTTCCTTAGAGAGGCTTCCAAAACATTTTCCAAAGAGGGCTTCCTCTGTTACTTTTTCTAATTACCCCGTTTATTTCGTTCGTAGTAATGATCATGATTTGCAGTTACTTTATTTTACCTGTCTTGTCTGTTGTCTTCTCCCTTAGTAATACATAAGCTCCCTGATAAACTGATATGATGAAACATCTGGAAAACTTAAGGATGTATTAAAAGTAAATTTTGTAGGATTTTTAAGAAGAAGCAATTAAAAATTACCAGTGAAGCATAACAATTATACAGAAAGGAAACAAAATCATCGTACCCTATTACCATCTATTGTCAATGTGAAGTAAATATTGTTATTGATTTTAAAAAATATGGTGATAGACAGTAGTTCTATTGGAGTGGTAGGGGTGGATGTAGTATGTGAGTGCTAAATGCCCATAGTGGAAGTTGGCATTGTTGATCCAACCTCCATCTGTCTTTCTCCCATAGGATAGTGGTCACATGGTCCAGCTTTAGAGTTCAGCCTGATTAACTTAAATTGATTAGTATAATCCCATCCCGCTTGCCACTCTACTACATTTATGGATGGGCAGGTCTAAGCCAATACATTCATGGCATTCCCTAGGCCATAGGGCATAGTTAAGGAATGGGCATATAACCCAATTTGGAATAAAGAGTTATGAGAGGTCTGTTTAGGAATTCAGAGAGGAGGCTTTTTTTTTTTTTTTTTAATGAAAGATGAGAATGAGCTTCTTTTTTGCCTCTGGGTGTTGGGTGTGTTGTTGTGAAACCAGGAACTGTTACATTTCTTTTGCTCCCACAAGAGACGCAATCAATGTAAAGATGAAGACATCACACAGAAGAGAAGAGAACTGAGGGAACTACAGAGAAATGGAGCTAGAGTTGCTGGGTAAAGCTGACTCTGAGGCTTCTCATAAACTCTGTGCTTCCAGTTGTGAAAATAAATGCAGTTCTCATTTCTTCTTCTTTTTTTTTGTAAATTTTTCAAAATTTCATTTATTTAGAGACGGGAGTCTACCTATATTGCCCAGGCTGTTTTTGAAAACCTGAGCTCAAGTGATCCTTCCCTCCCGAGTAGCTGGGACTACAGGCATGTGCCACTGTGCTTGGCTGTAGTTCTCTTTTTTAAACTAGGTGGGATTGTGATTACTACAGGTTGAGGCATCCTAACTGATAAAATCCTACTAATAAGAAGTCAAGAGATAAGGTCTAAAATATATAAATGAAGAAGTAGCTAGGAATATATATTATTTAGAAAAATGGAACTTGCTTGCAGAATAAACAGCTTTCAGTAGCTAAAAAGTGTTTGTCTCTTTAAAATAGAAAACAGAGTTGGGGAGAAGAGAGATGAGGCACAGGCTATTTTTTTTTTAATTGTGAGCCTTTCAACACTTTGATTTGTTAATTGCATATTTTAATTGTTAAGTTTTTTAACCTGATGAAGCTTAGACTTTTAAATTGAGCCCATTTTAAAAATTGTATCTTAAATTGCTATTTTAATGCAAGCAATTTTTAAATAAAAATATTTGGTGTTCCAGATATAGAGAATGGGTAATAGAGGAGTAGGGTACATGGAGTAGACCTAGAAGGAAATTCAGGATCTTAAAGGTTACGAAGTTTGAAGTTTTGGGGTTTTTTAAAGTGCCTAATGGCTAATATTTTCAATGTATGTACCATGCTAAAAGTACTGCAAAAGTATTGAAAAACAACAAAAACACTGATAGATTTGTTAAGATAGATTTCTTAAAACAAATTGAACATTTTATGCATAATATGATTTATCAAAGCCCATTTTGGAGAGAGAAGAATATCAGTTTTTCTTTTTCTTAGGTTGATATTGGCAATATGTTCTCCCAAAGTAATATTATAGCCCTATGTTCCACTTGTAAAATACTCAACTGTTTCTATGTGTAACAAATTTATTACTTCCCAGTAGATTTTCACAGTGTTCTCATATTCACTGCATAAAATTCCAGATAGGTATTTGATACTTAACTTCTTTCTCTTACTACAGATCCACTTTGCATCTTATCTCACCCAAAATTCAGATGGCATCTTACATGTATTTTAGTGGAATGTTTCAATATCTTTACAACCTCTTAATTTTTATACAGGATATATAGTTGGAGAAGCATTGAGCAATTTGTTTTACTACACAAAAATGTTCATGGGAGGGGAAAGTTGTGAAATCCAGCCTGGTGTCCATTCACCATGTAGTCTGGAATTTGCTGCCAAAAAGAAAGGGCACATTTTGTAACTGACACAAAGTTTCTATATGTGTAAGTGGTGACCAAGGTTAGAGAGAGCAGTAAAAACAGCAATAGATCATACAGTACATAATAAATTTTAGCTAAGATTTTTGAAGCACGCACTGAGTGTTAGGCACTGAGATCACAGTGATGATGAATTCACTGGGCCAATGATGAGTGGGGTGACCATAGGCCAGTTTGCAGAGTACTACCCCAGTTTGCATCTGCTTTCCCATTGTTTTATCTCATTAGTGTCCCCTTTCTCACATGTGTCACAGTTTGGGCAGTAAGTTATCTAATCACCCAAAAAAAGGGAAAATTCATCCCAGACTGAGTGGAAGAGACATGGGTACGTGAAAAAGCATGATCTCCTCTGATTTAGCTGGAAAAAAAAGTTGGCAGCGGAAAATGGCACAAGGTAGAAATTAAGACTGAAAAGATGGTGAGGATCCAAGATGGTATAGGGCCTTATACACCACTTTTAAAGAGATTTCTCTTGAAGGCAATGGGGACTATTAGTGGTTTGGGGCAGGTGTATGATAAAATCATATCTGTTTAGAGTTGAAAAGAGCAAAAATTTCACTATATTACCCTCTATCCCTTCCCACAAATCCCCCCGCAACACCCCCCACACAAAGCTGGGAGAAAGAGAGGAAAATCATATTCTTTCTGAGTGTAAATGCACTCATAACTGAGCCCCACTTAACTCCTTGGAATGAATGACAGACCCTATGTATTCTATCTGTAAAACTGTTGTCATCGGCATGATGAATCTACGTGTTTGCAGATGGTAAGCTACTCTAATACAATATGCATTTCTTTTCCTATAAGTTGAATTGTATGTTTTAAGAGATCGTTGTGTGTGTGGGTAAGCCTGTTAATGCTAGTTGCACATTATTGCAATTATGTAATTGCAAAAATTATGGAAATTGATGAACTAAGGCAGCTGTTTCTATGAAAATTTTGTTGCATGCTTTTGAAAAACTGACAGACAAATGTCTTAGTTCAGGCTGCTATAACAAATTAGATTGGATGGTCTATAAATGACAGAAATTTGTTTCACTCAGTTCTGGTGGCTGGAAGTCTAAGATAGTGTTAACATGTTCAGGTTCTGGTGAGTGCCCTCTTCTGGGCTGCAGACTGTCTACTTGTGGGACTCTCACATGGCAGAGAGCAGAAAGAAGCAAGCCCTCTTGGGTACTAATCCCTCATGGGGTTAGTATCCCCTCAAGACGACACCTAATCCTAATTATCTACTAAAGGCCCCACTTGCTAATATTACATTAGGGGGTAGGGTTGAGTTATGGGAGGACACACACATTCAATCCATAGCAACAAGTTGCTAAAAATATTCGGATAATTGAGGTGTGGATGGAACAACTCTAAAAAACAAATAAATAAAATTAAAGGAGTGGGTAGCATAACTATCAAGAAGGTTCTGTGCTCGTTTTGCTATGCCACATGCTGTGTACTTGTGGCCATACTATGCTGTACTAAAGATACAGGTCTGGCAGCTACAATCAGGGCTACTACTTGGACTAGCAGTAGCCTATGGTCTTTGTCTAGGATTTATCTAGTTTTTGTGGGGGCAGACAGGTGAATTAAATGGAGATATGATAGGGATCAACATCAAGGCATCCTGGAAGTCTTTAAGAGTTGGCACTAATCTTCTCCATCCCCACCTGAAATGTGAGATACTGCTTTTGGTTTACTCTTTTGTCTAAAGTAGACTGGGGATCAGTTTCCAAGACTCTACTTAGCTTTCCCCACTATAATAGGTCTTACTTCAGGATCTAAAACTCAATGTAGAGATTACTCTAACTGCCAAGCATGTCTATACCAAATATAACATTCAGGGACTGGGGACCATCAGCTGTTCCCATGGACCCAGGGTACACATCATAAGCCAGGATTCGGCCAAGACTAAAGTTTATTATTAGTTTGGTGCAAAAGTAATTGCAGTTTTTGACATTAAAAGTTTGTCATTACTTTTAATGTCAAAAACTGCAATTACTTTTGCACAAACCTAATACCTGGCTCCTATATGCTGCTGCTCTAATAAGGCCAAGATGATACTGTTGGTCTGCAGGTATCAATGTCAACTCAGACCGTGTGTCTGTCTTCCCTGAAGTGTTTAAATATTTCCCACTTTCCATTGTGCAGTCACCTGAGAAAAGGCCTAGATCCCTTTAGGGAAGGATGGGAAGAATCATTACAGTATATGATTATGGGATCCTTCCCTCCAGGGATCTGGCCACCTGTCAACAGGTTCCCAGTCTGAAAATTGGCTCAGATCTAGCAATTGAGTGAGGGATCATGATGCTTTTTATTGTGATAACCACTCTTAGTCTCCCCATCCACTCTTGCTTTTTTTGATTATGTATAGAGGCAGTACTTTTGTTGCCTCCCCATCTGTTTTGCACATAGGGACACTGAACTCTGTTAGCCAACTCTAAAACTTGTTTTGGGTTGAACCCCCTTGACTGTCACTCTGATTTTGCTGGTCATGATAATTGTGACTCCCCCTGACTTCTGGCAGTAAACCTTGCCCCCTGGTATTTAATGTGCTTCTGGGGCCTGTCATTCCCATTCCTTTTGATAAGCCAAGCTCTGTGATAGTCTTCTATCATTAGCTCTGACTATCAAAGGTGAACTGTCACTGAACTTTTTAGTGAGGCTAGTGCCTCTCTTACTAGTACATTCCTGATGGCCTTAGTGAATGGTGTGTCCTCCAGGCCCTCCCATGGAACATAATTCTTGTGTGGGCTACTGGCCTCACATAATGTGTCTACTCCAGCCTACCCATTTCCCTGATGCCTTTTAATCCTGTTCTTCACTATCTGCCTTTAGCAGTTCAGGCATTTCGACTTCACTCAACATGGGCAGTTGCTTCTAGTAACCATCCTAACTGGAAGTTTGCACCCTCCTCAGGGACCCTGATAGAGTATTAAATCTCATATCCTGAAATTGCCTCCAAGTTAATAATGTCACTTTTTTCCAGTCTTATGTTTCAGCCTTCTTGATCAAACACCTTCAACATCCAGTCCCACATACTCCTCTATTTTCTACCAATGTATTCTGACTAATTCTTGGAGCTTCTTTGGGGAGTATACGTTAGGCCTAGCACATTCCCATTTGGCCCATGACTTAATCCCAGATACTGGTCTGACAGTCATGAGAGATAGGGTAGGTTTCCAAGAAGGCCCTCTGTTGCCTTATTCAGGAACTATCTACTTTTGAGTACTAGCTTTCAGTAAGAAAGGTAGGCAGCCTCTGCAGACTGAGTGTTCAGAGGAGATTTGACAGCCAAAATCTTTGGGGGTATCCCCCTAGCTGTCCTCATCCTGTATGCCAGAGTCCCAAGTTTTCCAACTAGCAACCTAACCTTGGCTTCAATTGTATTTTAATCTTCTTGACTGTTAAGTCTTGAGTTTGGTGTTCCAGCTTTTTTCTGTTTTCCCAGGGCAAAAAGATAAGGGCCTCTTTGTAAGCTACTAAAGAAGCTGTCTGGCCTACACAGTAAGTTTTCACTTGTTTCTTAACAAGCTCTCAGATTTTCATTAACCTTTTGTAGGCCTTAATGTAATTTTATAATAGCTGGCCAATTCCATTGTTCTTGTAGATATTATTATACACACACACGCACTGAATTTTTGCCCCAACAAGGGCATTGCTCTGCATCAGAACATTCTCCCAAGTCACTCCTGTAAGTTGTTTTTTGTTTTTTTTTTTTTTGAGACGGAGTCTCACTCTGTAGCCCAAGCTGGAATGCAGTGGTGTGATCTCGGCCCACTGCAAGCTCCGCCTCCTGGGTTCACGCCATTCTCCTGTCTCAGCCTCCAGAGTAGCTGGGACTACAGACGCCCGCCACAACGCCCGGCTAATTTTTTGTATTTTCAGTAGAGACGGGGATTCACCATGTTAGCCAGGATGGTCTCGATCTCCTGACCTCATGATCCACCTGCCTCAGCCTCCCAAAGTGCTGGGGTTACAGATGTAACCCACCGCGCCCGGCCACTCCTGTAAGTTTTAATGACTGAGCCACCATATTCTTCCAGGAACTACCCATGCTGCAGCAATCACATATCCCATTGACAGTGGGACAGTTCTGGTCTAACCCCAAGCCCCATCTATCTGTTTGAGTTTGTGGTATAATATGAAATAATTTGATCTTTGTCTCCAGTTCCTGTCACAGAGCTAAAACCCTTGGAATTTCCTTGTTGTTCATAATATCCCTCTCTTGATCACATCTGAGTTTATGCTAATGAGATAATTTAGGGTGGGGCCCCTAAATAGCCTCAGGATCAGGCCAGTCGCCAGAAAAACCAGGTGATTACAGGATGAGAGGATTGGAACTTTTAACTACACCCAACAACCTCCAGGAAAGGGAGTGGGGCTGGATGGATGTCAAGCTCTATAAAAACTCGGACAACATGAACTTCTGGGTTGCTGAAGATACAGAGATGTTGGGAGGCTAGCACACCCAGAGAGAGCGTGGCAGCTCTGTGCCTGCTTTCCTCCCCTTACCTCATCCTGTCTATCTCTTCATCTGGCTGTTCATGTGTATCCTTTATAATATCCTTCATAATAAACCAGCAAATAAAAGTTGTTTACCTGAGTTCTGTGAGCCAACCTAGCAAATTAATTAAATGCTGGAAGAAGGTTGTGGGAACCCTGATTTGTAGCAGGTCAGAGTATGGGTAACAACCTACTACTTAAATATGAAGTGAAGGCAATCTTGTGGGGCTGAACCCTCAAACTGTGGGATCTGACATTATCTCCAGGTAAATTGCCAGGTGGATTACACTATTCCAGGTAGATAGTGTCAGAATTGAATTCAATTATATAATACCCATTTGATGTCCAGTGGAGAATTGCTTAGTTTTGGGAACAGCCCCCCACACATCTGTTCACAGAAGTGTTCTGTGTTGTGAGAGTGGGGTTGTGGGGAACAGTATGTGTTTTTTTTTCTTTTTTTTACAGGGTTGCTGTAACAAAATAACATAAACTGGTTGGCTAGTAAATAACAAATTTATTTCTCACAGTTCCAGAGGCTGGAAAGTTCAAGATCAAAGAGCTGGCAAATTTAGTGTCTGGTGAGGGCTGACTTCGTAATAGATGGCGTCATCTCATGTGCCCTCACATAGTTGTTTTTTTGTTTTTGTTTTTGTTTTTTTTGAGATGGAGTTACGCTCTTGTTACCTAGGCTGGAGTGCAGTGGCACGATCTTGGCTCACTGCAACCTCCGCCTCCCGGGTTCAAGTGATTCTCCTGCCTCAGCCTCCCAAGTAGCTGGGATTATAGGCATGTGCCACCACGCCTGGCTAATTTTGTATTTTTAATAGAGACAGGGTTTCTCCATGTTGGTCAGGCTGGTCTTGAACTCCCAACCTCAGGTGATCCGCCCGCCTCAGCCTCCCAAAGTGCTGGGATTACAGGTATGAGCCACCATGCCTGGCAACCCTCATATAGTTTAAGGGACAAACTAGCTCTCTGAGGCACTAATCCCAATTATGAGGGCTAATTACTTCCCAAAGGCCCCACCCACCTCCTAATACTATCACCTTGGAGGTTAGTATTTGAACATATGAATATTGGAGAGACATAAACATTCAGACCACTAATCCTTATACCAACTGGTTCACTTTGGATGTTCCAGGAAGGAGAATATAACGTTAACTTAGGAGTACAAGAATACTGGAAAAATGATGGGGAAAAAAAGACACAGACTGTGGTGTAGATCTAAAAATCAGGCTGGGTTGGATGGCTCATACCTGTAATCCCAGTATTTTGGGAGGCCAAGGCAGGTGGATCACTTGAGGTCAGGAGTTCGATACCAGCCTGGCCAACATGGTGAAACCCCGTCTCTACTAAAAAATACAAGAATTAGCCAGGTGTGGTGGCTCATGCCTGTAATCCCAGCTACTCGGGAGTCTGAGGCATGAGAATCACCTGAGCCTGAGAGTTGGAGGTTACAGTGAGCCGAGATTGTGCCACTGCATTCCAGTCTGGGCAACAGAGCGAGACTCTAAAATAAATAAATAAGTAAATATCTAGCAAAATCTCAGCTAACCCATTGTGGAGCTCTGGGGAAAATACCGCTTGTTAGGGAAATTCAACATTGGACAGAAATGACTAGACCCTCATACCATTGCCATGTTCAGTCATTGGCTGAGGGCTGCCAGAGAAGACGTTGCCTTAACTGGTATGCTGTGGTAGATCTTGACAGTGCTGCAGATGGAGGCAGTTAGCTTACTGGTATTCATTGCAGCTGAATGGCAAGTTCTATCTAAAAGGGAGATATTAGTGGTGTACCTCCTATGACTGCCCCACTGATCTAACCTGAGAAGGTTCAGGAGGTGCCTGCAACTAGTAGTCTAAGCATTTGTTGAGGAAGGAGAGTAAGGCCAAAACAAGGCAGGTTGGTTGAAAGCTGATGACGGAGCAGTTATCCCATTAGATATCCCCAACTCTTGTCACTAGGCAAAGGCCAGTTGAAAACTGGTTTTATCAGTATACATCCACACCTATTCATTTACATATTGCCTGTGGCTCCTTTTTATTTTTTCATTTACATATTATCTATGCCTCCTTTTTTTATTTTTATTTTTTTCTTTCTGAGATAGGGTCTTGTTCTGTCACCCATGCTGGAGTGCAGTGGTGCCATCACCGCTCACTACACTCTTGACCTTCTGGGTTCAAGCTATCCTCCTACCTCAGCTTCCCGAGTAGCTGGGACCACAAGCGCATGCCACCACTCCCGGCTAATTTTTGTATTTTTTTTGTAGAGATGGGGTTTTGCCATGTTGCCCAGGATGGTCTTGAACTCCTGAGGTCAACCAATCCACCCACCTCGGCCTCCCATATTGCTGTGATTAGAGGCATGAGCTACTGCACCCAGTCTGGCTCCTTTTTTACTGTGATGCAGTGTTGAGCAAATGCGAAAATATTTACTGCTTTGTCTTTTCCAGAAAAGCTTGCTGAAAAGTTTGCTGATTCTCAATCTATGCTATTGGGGTTATTTACGTCTATGCATTGAGGTTATTTGTATCTATTGTATCTCCATGGTAGAATTACTACGTAAAGGTGTGCTGCTGCTTATCTCTTCCCAACTGCATTCAGAGGAATCATGTTGGTAGCTTGAAATTGGCTGTAGTGGGGGAATTTTACCACAGAAGTTAGCAAATGCTACAATTTGGGCCTTTTTCTTTTGGGACAGCTGATTGTTAAACATTGACCTGCAGCATTTTTCGCTACAGGGTATTACGGGCTGAATTGTTTCCCCTCTCCAGAGGTATATGTTGAAGTGCCTACCCACAGTACCCCAGAATGTGGGTGTGTTTAGAGCTAGGGTCTTTAAAAAGGCATTTAAGCCTAGGCACGGTGGCTCATGCCTGTATTCCCAGTACTTTGGGAGGCCAAAGCAGGTGAATCACCTGAGGCAAGGAGTTTGAGAGTAGCCTGGCCAATGTGGTGAAACCCCATCTCTACTAAAAATACAAATATTAGCTGTGTGTGGTGGCATGTGCCTGTAATCTCAGCTACTTGGGAGGCTGAGGTGGGAGGATCACTTGAACCTGGGAGGCAGAGGTTGCAGTGAGCTGAGATCACACCACTGCACTCCAGCCTGGGTGACAAAGCGAGACTCTGTCTCAAAAAAATAAAAATTAAAAATCATTTAAGTTAAAATGAGGTCATTAGGGTGGGCTCCAATCCAGTATGACTGGTGTCTTTATAAGAAGAGAAAATTTTTACAAACAGGTATTGGGGAAGACCATGTGGTAACACAAGAAGACAGTCATCTACAAGCCAAGACAGAGGCCTCAGAAGCGAACAATCTTACTGATACCTTGATCTCAGACTTCTAGCCTCCAGAACTATGAGAAAATAAATTTCTGTCATCTCACCTACCTATTCTGTGGTACTTTGCTGTTGTAGCCTTAGACTGATAGAATAAGTGACCTGAGAAAGTGTCAAAAGTTCCTGCAGAAGAAATCGATTCAAACTACTTCCAAAGAGCTTTGGTATAGGGCCAGGAATAGTGGCTCATGCCTATAATTTCAGCACTTTGGGAGGCTGAGATGGGAGGTTCACTTAATGCCAGAAGTTCAAGACCAGCCTGGGCAACATAGTAAGACCCTGTCTCTAATGTCAATTTAAAAAACAAATACACACACACAACAACAACAAAAAAAAAACCAAAAAAAATGTCTTTGAATATTTACTGCATGGTCTTTTCCAGAAAAATTTGCACCTCACAGAAGTTTGCTAATTTCTGTGGTAAAAATTCCCCCACTACAGCCAGTTTCAGGCTACCAACATGATTTCTCTGGATGCAGTTGAGGATAAGCAGCAGCACACCATTATGTAGTAATCCCACCACAGGGATACAGTAGATACAATGCACAGATGTAAATAACCCCAAGAGCGTAGATCAAGAGTCAGCAAATACACCTGATTCTTTTTACCCCAACTGCATTTTGGTGACATTTAATAAATTTGTTGAGCACTCTAGGTACCATGCAAGCCTTTTGGACTCTGTAGAGACCAGTTCCCCTAGGCAATAATCTTCAAGACTCCAGAATCAGGGTTATATAAAGGCAGTACAGCTTTGTTCCCTGCCACCTGTTCCCTGCCTTTTGTTGGCCTCATTCCTAAGGTAAAGTGATAGCTAGGTAAAAAGCAGAAGATACATACAGCTAATGACAGTCTAAGGGAGAATTTCAGGAAGGATCCAGTAGGCCAGGTGAGTGACACCTGAGCTACTTTTTGTTTAAGATATACTCATGTAGAAAGCCCTTGAGAGCTGGGCGCAGTGGCTCACGTGTCTAATCACAGCACTTTGGAAGGCCGAGACAGGCGGATCACCTGAGGTCAGGAGTTCGAGACCAGCCTGGCCAACATTGTGAAACCCCGCCTCTACAACAAATACAAAAATTAGCTGGGTATGGTGGCAGGTGCTTGTAATCCCAGCTACTCCAGAGGCTGAGCTAGGAGAATCATTTGAACTTGGGAGGAGGCAGAGGTTGCAGTGAGCAGAGATTGCGCCATTGCACTCCAGCCTGGGCAACAGAGCGAGACTCTGTCTCAAAAAAAAAAAAAAGCCCTTGAGAGAAAGCGGCAAGTAATATGAATGTACCACTCCGTAGGTAGTATAATCTTTGGCCTTAAAAGTTCTCTGTGACTTGACCTAGGGTGTTTTTAACATGGAAAAGAGCAAACTTATTGGGAAAGTAAATAGTCGCAAGACTTCAGGAGAATAAAATAATCCCAGTGACCTTTTATGCTGTTGTGGTGTGAATATGGCACCCCGAATTAATATTTGAAATTTATTAGCCAATGTGGTAATATAAATGTGGGGCTGTTCGAAGGTGATTAAGGCCATAAAAGGGGTTCCGGAAGTGGATTTTCTCTCTCCCACTCTTTTGCCATGGAAGGACACAGCATCCATTCCCTTTTTTACCTTTCTGCCTTCTGCTATGTGAGAAGGCCCTCACCAGACATCAAATGCCAGTGCCTTGATCTCAGACTTTCCAGCCTTCAGAACTGTGAGGAATAAATTTCTATTTTGTATAAATTACCCAGTCTGTGGTATTTTGTTATAGCAACACAAATGGACTAAGACATATACCATTATCACTTTTGGAACATGATTTACTTTACTGGCACAGTACATATATAAAATAAACTCTTTTATCCTTTTGAAAATCAATAAATATGCATTGAATGCCTATGTGTTTATGTAGATGTACACAGGCTATAATAGGAGAGCTCTAAGATATTTAAACATTTATTGTCACATCATTAGTTACTTGATAGAGAGTATAAAGGACAGAAAAACTTGAAGTAGTGGGAGCATAGCCACTGCTGATTAAAGACAAAAAATAAGAAAGTAGACAATTATTTGTCAGTTAAAAATAAAATAAAACTTTAAAAAATTAAGAAAATATATATGTGAAGTTCTATGTCCTTAAAGTTCAGCTTACATGTAACTTTTCTGGAACAAATATATTTACTGAAGTTATATGTATATATTTATATATATATATATAAATATTTACTGAATAATATATATATTTACTGAACAAATATATATATTTAGTGAACAAATATATTTACTGAAGTAATATATATAATAGATATATTATATTATATATATATATGAAGGTATACTTTCATTTAGCACTACTGATATATGAAATTCCACACTTATAAAGTATACAAACTGTATTAGGGTTCTCTAGAGGGACAGAACTAATAGGATATGTATATGGGAATTTATTAAGTATTAACTCACATGATCACAAGGTCCCACAATAGGCCGTCTGCAGGCTGAGGATCAAGGAGATCCAGTCCGAGTCCCAAAACTGAAGAACTTGGAGTCCCATGTTCGAAGGCAGGAAACATCCAGCATGGGAGAAAGATGTAGGCTGGGAGGGTAGCTGGTCTCGTCTTTTCACATTTTTCTTCCTGCTTTTTTATTCTAGTCCCACTGGCAGCCGATTAGATGGTGCCCACCCAGATTAAGAATGGGTCTGCCTTTCCCAGCCCAGGGACTCAAATGTTAATCTCCTTTGGCAACACCCTCACAGACACACAGGATCAATACTTTGTATCCTTCAACCCAATCAAGTTGACACTCAGTATTAACTATCACACAAACTGAAGTGGATCATTTGGCTTTCCAAATGGTTATGCTGTGAGATTAATCATGTATTTCACAAATTGAACACCAATAATATTCAAAAATATTTTGCAGCCGAACACACTTTATGACATCATTCAATGATTCTTTAATTTCACAAAGGAAACACAAATTCAGCACCCCCAAAATGGAAATTATGTATACAATAAAGCATAGTGTAAATGTTATATAATGATATGACATATAACTTTGTACTGTTAATACTGAGTTACACCATGTTGTATAGTGAGTACTAGAATATGTATTTGAATATAATACTTAGCTAAGCATCTTTATTTCTTGACATAATTTGACTTTAGACATTTTATTTTATTATATTTTTTTAAGACACAGGACCTCACTCTCAACCCAGGCTGGAGTGCAGTGGTATGATCATAGCTTACTGCAGCCTTGAACTCCTGGGCTCAAGCAATCTTTCTGCCTTGGCCTCCGAAAGGGATTACAGGCCGAACCACCGCATGTGGTGTATTTTATTTTTTAAAATATATTTTTCTAGCCCGTTCCGCAGTAACTGGGACCTACCGTTAGGTGAGGCACAGATGGACACGCAGAGCCAACACACTAGTGGTCCCAAGCTGGGTCGGAAAACCTGTGTGATCACAGGGAAACCCTTTGAGAAGTCCCCCTTCAACCAAGAGCTAAAGCTGATAGGCAAGTATGGCCTCCAGAGCAAATGTGGCATCTGGAGGGTCAAATTTACCCTGGACAAGATCTGCAGGGCTGCCCAGGAGCTGCTGATACTTGTTGAGAAGGACCCATGGCGTCTGTTTGAAGGCAGTGCCCTGCTGTGGTGACTTATTCACATCAGAGTGCAGTACAGGGGCAGAATGAAACTAGATTGCGTTCTAGGCCTGAAGATTGAGGCTTTCTTGCAGAGATGCATGCAGACCAAGCTCTTCAAGCCAGGAGTGACCAAGTCCAGTCATCATGCCCCTGTGCTGATCCACTAGCACCATATCTAGGTCTGCAGGTGGTGAACATCCTGTCTGTCCTTCCTTGACTGCCTGGACTCCCAGAAGCACGGCAACTTCTCCCTTTGCTCTTTGTTTGGCAGTGGTCGCCTGGGCCTCCTGAAGAGAAGAATTCCAAGAAGGGCCAGGGTGGGGCTGGAGTGCCCCTGGAGATAACCAAGAGGAGGGTTAAGCACACCCATCCCCTCCTGGGGTGGTGGATTGTCTAGTTTTCCAGTCAGATAATGGGATCAACACTTTGAAAACAAGGATTCTAGGGATGATGCTTCTCTATTTTCCATTGATATTATGGAAAAATGTTTTTGAATGTACATACTTTTATATTCCATTAATAAGTACAATCATCTACCCAAATCATTTTTTTCCTGCAATTTCAGTAACTGAATTTGAGGTGAGTAAAAATGCTTTGTTTTCTTTCAAACATGCACAATCTACTTTCAAAAATTCTGCAAGCATGAAAGAGGAGCACTTTTTTTTATAATTATAAATATAATTTTTTTATCATACTTTAAGTTTTAGGGTACATGTGCACAATGTGCAGGTTAGTTACATATGTATACATGTGCCATGTTGGTGTGCTGCACCCATTAACTTGTCATTTGACATTAGGTATATCTCCTAATGCTATCCCTCCCACCTCCCCCCACCCCACAACAGGCCCTGGTGTGTGATGTTCCCCTTCCTGTGTCCATGTGTTCTCATTGTTCAATTCCCACCTATGAGTGAGAACATGCGGTGTTTGGTTTTTTGTCCTTGCAATAGTTTGCTGAGAATGATGGTTTCCAGCTTCATCCATGTCACTACAAAGGACATGAACTCATCCTTTTTTATGGCTGCATAGTATTCCATGTTGTATATGTGCCACATTTTCTTAATCCAGTCTATCATTGTTGGACATTTGGGTTGGTTCCAAGTCTTTACTGTTGTGAAGAGTGCCACAATAAACATACATGTGCATGTGTCTCTATAGCAGCATGATTTATAATCCTTTGGGTATATACCTAGTAATGGGATTGCTGGGTCAAATGGTATTTCTAGTTCTAGATCCCTGAGGAATCGCCACACTGACTTCCACAATGGTTGAACTAGTTTACAGTCCCACCAACAGTGTAAAAGTGTTCCTATTTCTCCACATCCTCTCCAGCACCTGTTGTTTTCCTGACTTTTTAATGATCACCATTCTAACTGGTGTGAGATGGTATCTCGTTGCGGTTTTGATTTGCATTTCTCTGATGGCCAGCAATGATGAGCATTTTTTCATGTGTCTTTTGGCTGCATAAATGTCTTCTTTTGAGAAGTGTCTGTTCATGTCCTTCGCCCACTTTTTGATGCGGTTGTTTGTTTTTGTCTTGTAAATTTGTTGGAGTTCATTGTAGATTCTGGATATTAGCCCTTTGTCAGATGAGTAGATGGCAAAAATTTTCTCCCATTCTGTAGGTTGCCTGTTCACTCTGATGGTAGTTTCTTTTGCTATGCAGAAGCTCTTTAGTTTTATTAGATCCCATTTGTCAATTTTGGCTTTTGTTGCCATTGCTTTTGGTGTTTCAGACATGAAGTCCTTGCCCATGCCTATGTCCTGAATGGTATTGCCTAGGTTTTCTTCTAGGGTTTTTATGGTTTCAGGTCTAACATTTAAGTCTTTAATCCATCTTGAATTAATTTTTGTATAAGGTGTAAGGAAGGGATCCAGTTTCAGCTTTCTACATATGGCTAGCCAGTTTCCCCCGCACCATTTATTAAATAGGGAATCGTTTCCCCATTTCTTGTTTTTGTCAGGTTTGTCAAAGATCAGATGGTTGTACATATGCGGCATTATTTCTACGGGCTCTGTTCTGTTCCATTGGTCTATATCTCTGTTTTGGTACCAGTATCATGCTGTTTTGGTTACTGTAGCCTTGTAGTATAGTTTGAAGTCAGGTAGCGTGATGCCTCCAGCTTTGTTCTTTTGGCTTAGGATTGACTTGGCAATGTGGGCTCTTTTTTGGTTCCATATGAACTTTAAAGTAGTTTTTTCCAATTCTGTGAAGAAAGTCATTGGTAGCTTGATGGGGATGGCATTGAATCTGTAAATTACCTTGGGCAGTATGGCCATTTTCATGATATTGATTCACTTCTTCAAACACATACCATTTACTAAGAAATCTGTTAAATGTTCAGGTGGTTTTGCACAGTTTTCTAGGCAGAATATTTAAACCATATGTTCAGTAATAGGCACATATCTCCTTTGGACAATATGGAATCACTTTCCATAAAGTATTTTCAAAAAATATTCATGTATTTTTTAGCAATGGAACTATTTTTAAAACAAAAATTTGCTTAGAATCTTAGGAAGTCAAAGAGGTAAACATAGCAATGCTAGAGTTGAAGCTCGGTTGGGATGCAGAGGCTCTTCCACTCAGCCATCCATCCATTATCCTAGGAGCCCTGTAGGTTTCACCAAGAATCCTGGGTCCTTAAGAAATCGAGTTTGGGAACTGGTATAAGGAACAAGCACCAGGTAAGAATCTGAAAGCTTTGTTCTGAGTTTGAGACTTGCAGCTGGTCATTAACTTTCTCTGGTTTTTGGTTCCGTGATTGGTATAGTGGAGGTATAAGATGTAGATGATCTCTGAGGTACCTTCCAGCTCTAAAACTTTATGATCTCAAGTGCTACTGTTGACAAATTACTCCACATCTGTCCAATCAATGCCAGAGATTTAATCTAAGTTCATGAGCAAGCCAGGCTGTGCCAAAGAGGAAATAGTTCTCGACTCTGTATTTGGCGTTGTTTTTAACACTAGAAGCAAATTTCATTTTTCACATTGGCTACATTCATCCCTGATCATGAACCAATAATTATTTCAACATTGCCTAGATTATCTGACACAAATAAGGAATGTTCATGTTGTTACATATTTGAAAACTCTGACCTAGTTCATGAATATCAAGTTGAATAGAAACTTGGCACATAGTAGGCATTCAATAAATAGTTGTTCCTTATGACTATGCTAAAAACCACTGAATTGTACACTTTAAAAGAGTGAATTTTATGGTACATGAATTGTGTGTGTTTTTTTAAGTTGTTAATGAATTAAATAGTTATATTTCTGGATATAGAAGTAAGGGAATTTGTTGCAGTTTTAAAATCCTAATTTCTGGTGCTCAGAATAAAACAACAGCAACAACAAAAACCAAATTTAAAAAAAATAAAAAAGAACAAAAGAAGCTGCCACTTGTTGTCAGGAGACATTGAAGATATTGGGGCTGGACACAGTGGCTCACACCTGTAATCCCAGCACTTTGGGAGGCCAAGGTGGGAAGATTGCTTGAGCCCAGGAGTTCAAGACGAGCCTGGGCAATAGAGTGACACTCTGTTTATATAAAAGAAACAAGGTCTCACTTTGTCACCCAGGCTGGAGAGCAGTGCTATAAACACAGCTCACTGCAGCCTTGACCTCCCAGGCTCAAGGGATCCTCCTACCTCAGTTAACTAAGTAGCTGGGACTACAGGCCCATGCCACCACACCCAGCTAAATTTTGTATTTTTTGTAGAGATGGGTATTTGTCATGTTGCCCAGGCTGGTCTTGAACCCCTGGGCTCAAGAAATCTGCCCATCTCAGCCTCCCAAAATGCGAGGATTACAGGCATGAGCCACTGCTCCTGGTCACATTCCTAAACTTTTTAAGATTTTGGCAAGCATGTTACATAATAGAATTTTCCTTGCTGCTTTTTCAGAGGCAAAATAGTGACTAGATCAACTTCACTCATAAATTTCCATGGCATTTTATAATGTTTTTATGGGCCGGGTGTGGTGGCTCACGCTTGTAATACCAGCACTCTGGGAGGCCAAGGCGGATGAATCACCTGAGGTCAGGAGTCGAGACCAGCCTGGCCAACATGGTAAAAACCCATATCTACTAAAAAATACAAAAAACTAGCCGGGCGTGATGGTGGGCGCCTGTAATCACAGCTACTTGGGAGGCTGAGGCAGGAGAATTACTTGAACCCTGGAGGCAGAGGTTGCGGTAAGCCGAGATTGTGCCGTTGCACTCCAGCCTGGGCAACAAGAGCAAAACTCCGTCTCAAAAAAAAAAAAAGTTTTTATGCTTTGTAAGTATTACATTCAATGCCACGAATTCACAATGCCTAATATGTTGCCTATTATTCCGTTGGGTCAATTTCTTAATGTGGTGAGAGCCATGGGCTTACACATTAACTGTAAACATTTACAGTGTTTGGGAATTGGGTGCGGTGGCTTGCACCTGTAATCCCAGATACTGGGAGGCTGAGGCAGGAGGCTTGCATGAACCCAAGAGTTCTAGGCCAGCCTTAGCAACATACCGAGACCCTGCCTCTATTAAAAAAAAAAATGTATCAATTAGTCAGGTGGGTGGCAGCACGTGCACGTATTCCAAGGCACTTGGGAGGCTGAGGTAGGAGGATCATTTGGGCCTAGTTCAAGCCTGCAGTAACCTATAATCATGCCACTGCACTCCAGCCCGGGTAAGAGTGAAACCCTCATCTCTCTAAAAAAAGAAATTACAATGTTCAATCAAATGTACATGGATATAGTATTTTTATGTACTTCCTTCTTTCTGAGTAAATGAATATTTGTTGGGAGAGATTTATAAATTAGTTTAAAATAAAAACTCTTTATATTTGGTTTATTTCTTATCTTCACTATATTATTAATGAGGGCAGCCATAGACTATTTTTAAGAATTCTATAGCCTACATATATTTCAGAGGCAAAAGTCCTTTAATTCTGTTTTAAAAACACTTCATTCAGTAACACATGGTACATACTTCCTTTTTTTTTTTTTTTTTTTTGAGACAGAGTCTCACTCTGTCACCCAGGCTGGAGTGCAGTGGCACAATTTTGGCTCACCACAACCTCTGCCTCCCTGGTTCAAGCAGTTCTCATGCCTCAGCCTCCCAAGTAGCTGGGACTACAGGCTCATGCCACCATGCCCACCTGATTTTTATATTTTTAGTAGAGACAGGGTTTTGCCATGTTGGCCAGGCTGGTCTCGAACTCCTGACCTCAGGTGATCTGCCTGCCTTGGCCTCCCAAAGTGTTGGGATTACAGGCATGAGCTACAGCACCGGCCAGTACATACTATTTAAACTCATTGCTGACACATCATTTATACATGTGATATAACCCTTAGAACATAGAGGGTCCTAAGTAACTGTCTAACCGTCTCATTTTATAGATAAGAAAAGTAAAGCCTGAAAAGCTTACATGACATGTCCAAGACCACCTAGCCACTTGATGGCAGAGTTTATGCTTCAGAATTAGCTAGAAATTCAAAAGATAATTCAAAAATCATTTACATTATCTAAATTGACAAACCTGATGACTTTTCCTGATCCTATATCCTAATTCTCATTTGCTGTTTTTCTCCTCTTGATATGTTAAAATTTACATACATCTTAATTATTTACAGAGTATTTGAGATAACCCAGCAGCATACTGCATAAAACTCTTAGGTTTGCTTTGTACTATAGTAATATGTTTAGATGATTTATTTATTTATTTAATTTATTTTTTGAGATGGACTTTCACTCTTGTTGCCCATGCTGGTGTGCACTGGCGTGATCTTAGCTCATTGCAACCTTCGCCTCCCAGGTTCAAGCCATTCTCTTGTTTCAGCCTCCCAAGTAGCTGGGATTACAAGCATGTGCCACTATGCCCAGCTAATTTTTGTATTTTTAGAAGAGACAGGGTTTCACCGTGTTGGTCAGGCTGGTCTCAAACTCCTGACCTCAGGTGATCCATCCGCCTCAGCCTCTGAAAGTTCTGGGATTACACGTGTGAGCCACCGTGCCCGGCCAAGTTTGGATGATTTCTAAAAGTCATTATTTATAGCACGTTATAATGACATCTATACGTCTGTTAAAAATTATTCTTTATATAGGCTTTGAACATTTCTGGCAAAAACTGTATTTGTTTTTGTTCTCAATATTGTAGTACTCACTTTAATGCTATAACCTGAGGAAACTGAAGATCAGAAGCATGAGAAGAGACATTTTTATGTACTTGTTTCTCTCAGTTAAAAGATGAGTTCCCTCAACCTTGGTTTTCCCATGCAGGTTTGTCTCTGCCTCAGAGATGAATTGAATAATTATTCTCACCAGCAGCAGGTGTAGTTAGTCAGTTTACCAATATATTTGTTATATCACCAGAATACTTTGCTCATCAGTAATCATTTTTTATGATCCACTTACTGACCAACCAGAGATTCACTGAATACACACACACACACACACACACACACACACACACACACACACACACTTGCAAAGCTACAAATCAGGTTCTATGGTGGATGATGTGGTGTGACCCCCACCGCACCCCCCAATTCTAGCCCCTTAAGGACTAAGACACTCATGTGCCCATTTGCCCAGAGTGTTGGCTGCTGACTGCTGGCAGCTACATTCTTCTTGTGAAATTGTTCTTTACATAAAGAAGCTGCCTCACCTAAGTTTACACCCCCACTATCGATGTGGGAATACAAAGGCTTGGACCCTTGGCTTTAATTTAGAACTTCTCTGAAGGGGCTTCAGGGCTCCCGTGGGTCAACTGAGGCCTCTGTTGTAACTTCATCACAGTTCAATTTCTCCCTCTCTAATCCTACTTCCTTACCTCTCACAGATCATGTTCCTGACAGAAACCCTCCTTTCCACAACAAACCTCCTACATGTGCACCTCAGAATCTCAGTCTATTTCCTGGGATCCCAACTTGCAGCTGCTTACAAATATGTGTGTGTGTAAATGGAAGGAGAAAAAAGAAGAAGTTTGAATGAGTTGATTAATTTTGTCTATCATATGTGGCATAATCATGGGAGAAAGGCCAGGAAAACAAAGCTTGGATATTAAATTCATTTTCTTATATAGTACTACTGGTTCTATTTTATCTATAGTCCTTACATTGGATTATCATTTAATTACCTCTGAACGTTAGACTACCTCATCCTTCCATTCTTTACCCTCTTTTCTCTCTATAATTCCATAAAGAGGCCAGATGTGGTGGCGTACATCTGTAATCCCAACGCTTTGGGAGGCTGACATGGGAGGATCAGTTGAGGCCAGGAGTCTGAGACAAGCCTGGGCAATATAGTGAGATCCAGTCTCTTAAAAAAATTATAAACAATCTTTTCTATTCGGGTAAGTCCTATGAATTTAATTAGCACCTATACACACATGGATTCCTAAATCTTTAGCTCCAATTTAACCACTTTCTGAGGTTTAGATAAGAATTTTCAAAGCCTATTTGACCTCTCAACTTGAATTTTTGACAGACACTTCAAATTTATTGTGTCCAAAACTAAACTCATTACTATCTAAACCACTTCCCCATGTAGTCTCTATGTTTTAATACAGTCACTATCTGCCTAGTTCCCCTAAAGTAAATGATCTAATCATTGTTAATCTTCCCATATGTTATACTAATGATTGATCACCAAGTCTTGAAAATTCTAATCAGAAATGTAAAATCTATTTTTTTCCACTGCTTTACTTAAGTCTTGTCATTTTATTTTCTTTTTTGGTCTGAAAGGCTACGTACATATTCAATTTTAGTTCTTTAACCATCCTCCCAGTTTTTTGGTGTAACTCACCACATACCACCTACCTTTAGGTCTATAAAAGAAACTGTGTCCAGCGGTATTTGTGAAAACCAATTTGGGCCCCACTTCCCTGTTTCTGATCCATTACATATCCTGAGTTCTTATTCTGTCTCTTTTACTTCGAATTGGCATTTATGTGTGTGTTTGGGCTCTTGAATCCTATCTATCCTGTAGGATACAGACTTGGCTGTCTGTACTCTGGACCCCTGCAGGTGATGTTATCATTCTCATACTCTGAGCTGAAGCCTCTGGGTACTAAGGATGTAGCAGTCAACAAAAATTACTATTCTCATAGAGTTTACATTCTAGTGGGAAAAGTGCATCTGTTGAAGCTCAGAGATGAGGGAGGGGAATAACCACAATATTTACACTTTCTCACCTGGCTGACCTAGTTTGTTAAAGAGGGAGAGAGACTGTTTGTCCAGCAGATTGTACCAGCATCTCCTCCCATAGTTGTCCAAGGGATCTGTAAGCCATTGCTACTTCACCCTCTTCAAACATATCTTGGGATCAATTAAAAAAAACAAAAACAGCCTTCCTTGCTTCAGCAACTGCAAATTCATATGAAATCCTGAGACTCATAATTGGCATGTATGGTAGGGTGATATTTTACAATATTATAAGGATACAATGTAATCTTCACAGCTTTCCTTTTCCTTGGTTTGAGGCTTATTACACAAAAGGAGCCGGAGGATTATTACACAAAGGAAGCTACACCAGAAAGGACACTGATTAGCTTTGAGACTCAAAGCTGACTTTGCTGACCTCTCTAAGAAGAGAATTGTCTTGCAAACCTGGAGAATGAAAGGGTTTCCCAAACTCCTTTTGCTGGCATTAACACATCAAAGGCTAGGCCTGATAGCTATTAGGCTCTCACATCACCACTACCCACAATAGGAAACATCATATTGTGACCTGGTTCTCATGTACCTAGACCGAATATTATATGTACATGTGAACTGGATCATAATATACATACACACACACATATGCATTATCACTGAAACAAAAATTTAACATGCATTTTGATATATTCTATCCACTACAATTTTATTTCTTTTTAATACACTATTCACAGCACACTGAACTGTGATGTGCATTAAAAAAAAATACTACCTAGGATTTTTCAAAGGGAGAATTCAGTGAGACAGAAAAAGAAGTTAATTCTGCTTCTGCTGGGGGGAGGGTTGGGGATGGGTAGGGGTGGGGGCCGTGCTTAGGGAAAGGATCTGAAGAATCAGAATGTTCAAATTCTTGGTGTTGAGTAGGTTTTGATCAGAGGGAAACTATCTTACAGTGAAGAATAGAATTATTTGATGTCGGTTATTAAAAGCTGAAAGTTTGAAGTCACTGCATTTAGGGGGAATTGTAAGGTCACCAAGACATTGTAAAAAAAAAGATAAGGATGAGGCAACTGCAGAATGTTTACATTCTTACGGGGATAAGCACAGGATAAGCTAAAACCACAGCTGGTGTTTGACCAAAGAAGAACTGGCTATAACTGACATTGCTCTGTGTGGGTCCGTCCTGATGACCTGGGCAGTGAAATTCCTCCTTATGATAATGACATTATAAAAAGAAAAAAGTAAGAAAATGAAGTAATTGGTAACCAGTGGTGGAGCAACCTATGGTCTAGTTACTGTCACCTTGAGGGAAAGACTGGGGAGCACTTGTGTTTGTGGTGGGTTGGCTGGTGGTGGCTACAGGTGGGAAGTTGTGCAAGAAACATGAGACCATGAAAATGATAAACATGAGGTAGACATAAAAATGTACAGACTTGTAGGCCAGGCACACTGGCTCACGCCTGTAATCCCAGCACCTTGGGAGGCCAAGGCAGGCAGATCACCTGGTCGGGAGTTTGAGAACAACCTGACCAACATGGTGAAACCCTGTCTCTACTAAAAATACAAAAAATTAGCCAGGTGTGGTGGCGCATGCCTGTAATCCCAGCTACTGGGGAGGCCGAGGCAGGAGAATCGCTTGAACCCAGGAGGTGGGGGTTGTGGTGAGCCGAGATGGCGCCATTGCACTCCAGCCTGGGCAACAAGAGTGAAAACTCCATCTCAAAAAAAAAAAAAAAAAATGTACAGACTTGCATACTTAGAGAAAATGCTTGGGTGCTGTAGACATGTTATAATTAACCGACAAGGTTGTGTTCAATAAAGATAATAGAATTTTGTGTCTCCACATTGCCTCATCAGTTTCCCCCATCCTACCTTTGAAGCAACAAGTAGATTAAGCTGAGGTTTTTCTGGGCTGGGTTAAATTTAGATTTTTTTCTTCCTTGCCTCCCAAAAGGGGAGGAACTAAAAAGGAAGATGAGATTGTTGACTGCTATATCCTTAGTACCCAGAGGGGACTAAGAGATTATAGTAAATGAAAAGACTTCATTGTCATTGTACATTCAAGTATAGTGAGTAAATGTGTGACCCCATCCATATGGTCTTTGCTCAAATGTCACCTTTCGGCAGGCCTTCCCTAACCACACTATAATTTACCCCAAGCACTCCTGTTTCTCCTGTTCTGCTTTACACGTCTACATAGCATTTATCACAGACAACAGTGTGTGTGTATGAATAATATAATGAATCTCATATGTTCCCATCACCAAGCTTCAATCATTATTAATATTTTACCCATCATTTAATCTATACCCTCATCATTTTGTTTTGCTTTGTTTGGGCTTTTTTCTGAAATGTTTTAAAGTGAATACCAGACATGACATTTCCCTTAATACTGTATGTTTTACTTATTTAATGTCTGTCTTCTCCTACTAGAATATGTGCTCAACAAGGGCAGGAATGTTTATCTACTGTTCACAGAAACATTCCCAGCATCTTTTTTTCTTTTTCTTTTTAAATTCATTCAAGTTTGAGAAGTTATTCTTATTCCGAGCATCTTTTTGTTGTTGTTGTGTTTTTTGTTTTTTTTTTTTAAGACAAAGACTCACTCTGTTACTCAGGCTAGATTGCAGTAGCATGATCACAGCTCACTGCAGCCTCAGCCTTCCCAGGCTCATGTGATCCTCACACTTCAGCCCCCTCAGAAGCTGAAGTTGCAACTGCACACCACCACACCCAGCTAATTTTGTATTTTTTGTAGAGATGGGATTTCACATGTTGCCCAAGCTGGTCTCGAGCTGCTGGGTTCAAGCAGTCTGCCCACCTCAGCCTCACAAAGTGCTGGGATTATAGGCCTGAGCCATCACTCCAGCCCCAGCATCTTAAAAAAGGTTCCTGGCACATAATAAGTACACAATAAATATTTTTGAGTGCATAAATATGAAATCCAAAACATAACATTTTCAGTCTCTTGCTAGTTAGGCATTATCTCAGTCAGTTCAGGATGCTATAATGGAATATCATAGATTGGGTGGCTTAAACAACAGAATAGTTTGTTTTTAGTGTATAGAAATGCAAATAATTTTTCATATGTTGGTTTTGTGTCCTGCAACTCTCTGGATTTGTTAGTTCGAAGTGTTTTTTTATGGCATTTTTAAAGGATTTTCTATACATAAGATGTTGCTCACAAAGAGGGACAACTTTACTTCTTCCTTTTCGATTTGGATGCTTCTTATTTCTTTTTCTTGCCACGTTGCTCTGGCTAGGACTTCTAGTACTTTGTTGAATTGAAGTGGTGAAAGTGGGCATCTTTGCCTTGTTCCTGATCTTTGAGAAAAAGCTTTCAGTTTTCCACTGATGAATATGATGTTAGCTGTTGGCTTTTCATATATATACTTTATTATGTTGAGGTATTTCCCTTCTTTTCCTTTTTAAAAATTTTTTAAAAATCCCAAATTGTAGTAGAGAGAGTCTGTGGGGTTTTTTTTTTTTAATCACAAAAGGATGTTGAATCTCATAAAATGCTTTTTTGATATCTATTGAAATGATCATATGGATTTTATATGTTGATGTGGCAAATGACATTGATTAATTATTTTGTATCTGAAAAGAAAATTAGGAAAACAATCCCATTTACAACAGCACCAAAAATAATAAAATACTTAGGAATAAACAATTAAGGAGGTAAAAGACATACACTAAAAACTATAAAACGTTGATGAAATAAATAAAGAAGACATACATAAATGGAATGATACTGTATTCATGGATTGGAAGGTTTAAAATTGTTAAAATATTCATACTATACAAAACAATACAGATTTAATGCAATCCCTGTCAAAATCCCAATGGCATTTTTTTTTACAGAAGTAGAAAAAACAATTATAAAATTCATGTGGAACCACAAAAGACCATGAATAGCCAAATCAGTCTTGGAAAAGAACAAAGCTGGTAGCATCACACATCCTGACTTCAAAATATATTACAAAGCTACAGTAATCAAAACATATATACAAAAACATATATACAAAAATACATATACAAAAATCAACTCAAAATAAATGAAAGACTTAAATGTAAGGCTTGAAACAGTAAAACTCCTAAAAGAAAACTTAGGGGAAAAGCTTCATGACATTGATCGGCAATGATTTTGTATATACAACACCAAAAAGACAGGCAGCAAAAACAAAAATAAGTGAGACTACATCAAGGTACATAAACCTGCACAGCAAAGGAAACAATCAACAAAGTGAAAAAGCAACTTACACAATAGAAGAAGATATTTGCAAACCACATTCTGATAAAGGTTAATCTCCAAAATATACAGTGATTTCCTACAACTCAATAGTAAGAAAATGGATAACCAGATTTAAAAAAATGGTCTAAGGACTTGAACAGAAATTTTTCCAAAGAAGACATGCAAATGGCCAATAGGTATGTGAAAAACAAATGCTCAGTATCATAAATCAGGGACATGCAAGTTAAAACGACAATGAGTTATCACCTCACACCTGTCAGGATGGTTACTATCAAAGGAAACAAAAAACAAGGGTTGGCAAGAATGTGGAGAAATTGGAACCCTTGTTAGTGGGAATGTAAAATGATGCAGTTGCAGTGGAAAACAATAGAGAGCTTCCTCAAAAAATTTTAAAAATAGGACTACTGTATGATTCTGCAATCCCACTTCTGTGTGTATATCCAAAACAATTGAAATCAGGATCTCAAAGATGTTAGCACTCCTGTGTTCATTACAGCACTATTTCACCATAACCAAGATGAGGATATAACCTAAATGTTCATGGAGAGATGAATGGATGTTTAAAGTGTGGTGCATACAAATGGTAAAATATTATTGAGCCCTAAAAAAGAAGGGAATTCTACAATATGCAACCACATGGATGAACCTTGAGGACATTACATTAAGCAAAGCAAGCCAGTCACAGAAGGACAAATACTGCATGATTTCACTTATTTGAGGTATCTAAAATAGTCAAGTCTGGAAATTCAAGGAAGGAATGGTAGTTTCCCGGAGTGGAGAAAGGAGAAATGGGGTATTATTAATCAATAGACATGAAGTTTCATTTAAGCAAGATGAGCAAGTTGTATAGATCTGCTGTACAACATTGTGCCTGTAATCAAAAACACTGTTATTGTACACTTAAACATTTGTTAAAAAGATAGATCTCATGGTAAGTGTTCTTACTACAATGAAATAAAATTAAAAAAAAGAAAAACTGCCAAGTCTAACACTGCTATCCTACCAGTGAGCACTTTTTTCCTCAAACTTGCAGCAGCCACTGCTCAAAGTTCTCCATCTCAGTATCCATTTGTCAGTAACCCACCATCATAGGCCAATTACTGCACTGGGTTCTAGATCATTTACACTTCTACGTACTATACAGGCCCAAGGCATAATTTGCTAGAATAGAATTTGCAGAATGTGTTGCTCTACCCATTCAGCTAATCACAGCAGTCATTACCATTACAGCTTCCATCCCTAATTCCCCACTTCCCTGCCCCTCTAAGAACCAGCCTCTGATTGATAGTGGGATAAGCTGCTTAAGAAAACCTACAGGATCCACTCTGCTCTTGGACATCTAATATTTTAGCATAGTCAGCACATTGTCATTCTTATGGTAAATGCACCAGATTTTTGCTTAAGGCACTGTCTCTCTTTGGCTACCATTCCACATTGTTAGGTTGGGACTGATCCCTCCACCTTTAATCCAGAAGAAATTATGTAAGCCAGTCAGAGAATCTCATTAGCCTTGCCACAGTGCTTGGGTCATAGATAAATGTATAACAGGAAACAGGCAAATCAAAGGCATGAAACCCATTTCTGAGCTATATGTTGGAATTGTTGGGGGCAGAATAGCTCTCTTCACAACAGGTTTAAACCTAAAAAATTTTGAGCTGCTGGTTGCACTTTTGCTATCATATGTGGAGAGCCTGAGGTGAGCCTATCTGAGACTGAAGATAATGCTTAGGAAAGGGAACCAAGAAATGACTAGTTAATATCAATTGAGCAATTACTATGTGTTAATCACAATTGATCATTTAATTCTACAGTAACTCTTAGAAACAGCGTCCACACTGATCATCCACAAGCTAGAGATGAGGTCAATGAGAATAAATGTCTTGCTCGAAGTTTTACAGCTAATGGCAAAGCTGAGATTTGTACCTAGGCAGTCTAGATCTAGAACCCATGTTCAGTACCGCTATGCTACACTGTCTCAATGTTTGCTAATATATTGACTAATAAATATACACTTCAGAGACAGCTAGAGAGAGAGTAAGACCCTGAGAGAGACAATGAGTCCTGGTTATTTGTCTTTGAGTGCCTGGATCTAATCATACCTGAAATAATAAACTTTTTTTTTCTTTTTTGAAACGGAATCTTGCACTGTCACCTGGGCTGGAGTGCAGTGGCACGATCTCAGCTCACTGCACTCTCCACCTCCTGGGTTCAAGCGATTCTCCTGCCTCAGTCTCCCGAGTAGCTGATATTACAGGGGCCTGCCACCATGCCCAGCTAATTTTTTGTATTTTTAGTAGAGACAGGTTTCACCATGTTGGCGAGACTGGTCTCAAACCCCTGACCTCATGATTCACCCGTCTCAGCCTCCCAAAGTGCTGGGAATATAGTCGTGAGCCACCATGCCCTGCCCTAAACTTTTTTTTTTTTAATTAAATAAGCAAATTCCCCTTTCCACTTTTTTTCAGAAGCCAGTTTGACTGTTAAAACTGATAAAACTGATAAAACTCCTAATATATCCTTCAATATGCAAGGAGTGATACATAGAAACCTGTATCAAACGTGAAAGCTTACAGATCACACTGAAACCACTGGATGGCTCTACATACTTTGTAAACATTTACACTTGCATCTAGGAGAAATTTGAGGACTATTTCATGAGATTCTTTGAGGTAATTCATTGAAGTAACCAACCCTTCAGTATTCTCCCTATATTTACCCCCGTCCACTTATGCTCTCTTTCATGTCTTCATGCCAGGCCTGACTGACATACACCTTGCTCTACATCTAGGGCCTACAGCTTCAGGAAAAATCGGAGTATATAGTGAAAGCAGTGTCCTGGTGACCTGGCGTGCTGCAACCTAGGCTCCCATCTCAAAATTGCCCATAAATGTATCTGTTTTCCGTGGACCTTCCCCAAAAAACTTACACTGAGCCTTGTCGAGTAGGGGAGCCTTGCGTCAGATATAGTGTCCATCTCAAATTTGTTGCTTTAAGTCATCCTAACACATCCACATGGGGATCCTAAAGGAGCATGACCTGACCCTCCTCATTCATTTTCTGTTCCTGCTTTCGCCCTGTCCTTCAGTGATTTCCAACTGGAGACGCCTTTTATTTAACCTACCATTTCTGTAGGCAAAGATTTCTTAATCAGTATTACAGACAACACAATAAACAAAAAGATTAGCAAATATTAACAAAGTGATAAAATTAAGAATTTCTGTTTCTTGAAAGATACAATTGAGAGATTGGAAAGACAAGATATGAAAAAAACATTTGCAGTGCGTACAGAAAAGAGACCCTACAAATTAATAAGAGAAGTACCTAGAAAAATAGATAAGAAACTTGATCGACCAGGCATGGTCAATCCTAGCAATTTGGGAGGCTGAGGCAGGCAGATCGCTTGAGCCCAGGAGTTTGAGACCAGCCTGGGCAACAAGATAAAACCCCGTCTCTACAAAAAAACAGAAAAATTATCTGAGTCTGGTGGCAGGCACCTGTAACCCCAGCTACTTGGGAGGTGGAGGAGGGAGGATCACGTGAGACCAGGGAGCTGCGGCTGTGGAGAGCTGTGATTGTGCCACTGTATTCCAACCTGGGTGACAGAGTGAGACCCTGTCTCAAAAAAAAAAAAAAAAGTTAAAAAAAATCCCAAAACTTAATTTGGTACCCCATATAATAGGATACACAATTGATCAATCAATATATGAAAAGGTACGTAGCATCATTAGTCAAAAGGGAATTGAAATTAAAACTATAAGGAGTTAACATTACCTACCCAGTGATCAGAATGGTTAAGAATATCAATACTAAGAGTTATGTGGGCCACATGGGGTGGCTCATGACTGTAATCCCAATACTTTGGAAGACTGAAGCAGAAGGATCCTTTGAGGCCAGGAGTTCAAGACCAGCATGGGCAACATAGCAAGATACTGCCTCTACATAAAAATTAAAACATAATTTTTAAAAATGTAACCAGGCATAGTGGCATGTACCTGGAGTCCTAGCTACTCAGGAGGCAGGGGTAGGGGGATTCCTTGGCCCAGAAATTCAAGGTTACAGTGAGCTATGATCACACCACTATACTCCAGCCTGAAAGACCCTGCCTCTATTGAAAAAGATAAAAAGTTGATTTGGATGATTTGTTGATGACCTGAAACTCTCACACACTTTTGGTAGGACTATAAATTGGTACAACTTTGCAAAAACAGTATTAATCTGCTAAAATTTTAATCTTCTAAAATCTTAGGGGTACGCCCATCAGGAATGCAAACATGCATATCAAAGCTACACTGGAAGTTTTTAACAGTATTATTTATCCTAGCTATAAATTGCAAGCAACCCCAATGAAATTAGAATGGATAAATAATACGTGACATATTCATGGAACAAAATACCATTCAGCAGTAAAAGTGAAAACACTATAGCTATGTACACAATGTGAATGCATCCCACAAACATACCGGACACCAAATAATATAAATGCGTGATTCTATTAATGTATACTCAGAAATGAAATTTTAGAAGTTAGAATATTGGTTACCTTTGAGGAAAAGAAAAGGGATAGTTCACCTTGCTCCAGAATACCCTGGTAACATACATACTACCGTGGCTGTCTGGTGGGTAATTCTACCCTCTGCCCCGAGTCCCATGTCCCACTCCAGACCACAAGCAGGTTCCCCAGTCTTTCTACCCAATTCACCAGTGGAAGGGATGGTGGAACTGTGTTCTAACGATGGTCAACAACTCAGATTTTCCTTAACGTTGTACATACATGCATAACTATTTGTTCATACTGTTCCCTCTGCCTAGCATGGAATTCCCTCTTCTCTCTCAGCGGAGAAACTTACACTCCCAATTCAAAATGCAGATGGCACCACGCGAAGTCAGAGAAAGAGGCAAGAAGTTTTAGTCAACCTGTCTTTGATTATTGGCTTGCCATACGCAGTCTACGTATACTTGATCATCGCTTAACTTTTTAGCCTGTTTCTCATGTATGAAATGAGAATAATGTCATCCAGTTCATGGGTTGTTTAAAGGAATTCATGACATGATAAGGTAAGAGCTTATTACATATTATTTTTCTTTGTTTTCCTTTTTCCCTTGCAGTATCACTTGCTTTCAGCTATGTACTGGCACCACTCAGAATAATTTTAAAGTCATTAATTTTATTTATTTATTTTTCTCTTTTATTTCTTTTAACTTTTTTTTTTTTTTTTTTTTTTTAATTTTAAAGGCATGGTCTTGCTTTGTTGCCCAGGCTGGTCTCAAATTCCTGGGCTCAGGTGATCCTTCTGCCTCAGCCTCCCAAAGTGCTGGAATTACAGGCATGAGCCACAGCGCATGGACCCAAGTCATTAATTTTGTTTTATTTAATTTAATTAATTTATTTATTTGAGACAGAGTCTCACTCTGTTGCCCAGGCTGGAGTGCAGTGGTACGATCTTGGCTCACTGCAACCTCCCTCTGCCTCCTGGGTTCAAGCGATTCTCCTGCCTCAGCCTCCCGAGTAGCTGGGATTACAGGCATGAGCCACCACGCCCAGCGAATTCTTGTATTTTTAGTAGAGATGGGGTTTTACCGTGTCAGTCAGGCTGGTCTTGAACTCGTGACCTCAAGTGATCCACCTGACTCGGCTTCCCAAAGTGCTGGGATTACAGGCATGAGCCACTACCCCTGGCCCCAAGTCATTAATTTTGAAAAATATTTATTTAGCATGAGCGTACTTGGTAGGAGCCAGGGTTAGAAAAGAGCAAGATATGATTCACAAGAAATTATTACTTTGGCCAGGAACAGCAAGTTAGTGAATAAGAACATGTCTAATGAAAAAATAATTTTCAGAAATTTTAAGAAAATTTTAAGAGATTTTAAAGCTATTATATGCAAGAGACTAAATTTTTTAGATAACCAGAGAGATTAATTAGGAATCTACAGTAGCTATGCTAATCTAAAGTTATTGGTATCTAGCTTAATAGGTATGTCAATGGGAAGAGAAAAAAAAAAGATATGACACATGAGACATTAAGAAGGAAGAAGCATTATAATTTTTTAATAGGTACTGTATAAAGAATAAGTACAGGCCAGACATGGTGGCTCATGCCTGTAATTCCAACACTTTTGGAAACCCAGGCAAGAGGATCACTTGGAGTCTGGAGTTTGAGACCAGCCTGGGCAAAAAAAGCAAGACCCCATCTCTAAAAATAAAAAATTAAAAAAAAATTTAAACTAAATTTTTTTTAAAAAAATTAGCCAGATGTGGTGGCATGCACCTGTACTAGGTGACAGAGTGAGACCCTGCTGAAGAAGAAGAAGGTAAAGAAGAAGGAGAAGGAAGAAGAAAAGAACAATGAGGAGAAGGAAGAAGGAGGAGAAGTGGTAGGAGGAGGGTGACGAGCAAAAGAAGAAGAAGAAGAAAGAAGAGGAAGAGGAGGAGAAAGGAGAAAGAGAAGGAGAAGAGAAGAAGAAAGAAGAGGAGGAAGAGGAGGAGAAAGGAGAAAGAGAAGGAGAAAAGAAGAAGAAAAGAAGAATAGTACAATGTGAACCTGTTCTGTATTTTTTGGTTTTGTTTTTTTTAGCGACAGGGTCTCGCTAGGTCATCCAGGCTGGATTACAGTGGCTCAATCATAGCTTACTGCAGCCTTCTGTACTACAGGCACACACCACCATGCCATTTTTTTTTTTTTTTTTTTTTAAGATGAGGTCTCTGTGTTACTCAGGCTGATCTCAAATTCCTAGGTTCATGCAGTCCTCCTGAGTAGCTGGGATTATAGGCATGAGCCACACTGCACCTCGCAATTTCAAAGTCACATAAAAATTAAATTTGTTTCCTCTGAAACCAAAAACCTACGAATATTTTATCAATCTAACTGTATGTGCTTCCAGTGGTGTTAGCTGAAAATTTCAAACATTCAAAACAAAACACACTGTTATAGAATAAATTCATCACGTTGATTCTAAATAACATTAAACATGTTTTATTAAACATCGTGATTTTAATTTTTGAAAGATGATGAGACTTTCGTCACTTCTGTCAAAATATCTGTGTTGGAAAAAAGAAAATAGGATGCAGGAAAACATCAAGTGGCGGCTGTTGCTACATAGCTAGAAGGCTACATATGTTTCAGTTATTAGACAAACATTTCCATTCTCTGTGGCTTTTAAAAAGATTACTGCCCATGTAATGGGACATAAATCTTAACAATACATACAATTTGACAACTTGAAATTTATTGGTATTGTTATGAGCTGTTTAACTGACAAAGTTTTACTTTGACATTTGAATAAAACATCTAATATGCAATTTGCTTAACACATACTTTGCATATCAACTGCTATAATATAAACTTTTATTGTAACAATGGGAATATAAGATATAAAGACATTTTTACATAGTAGAAGTGAACCAATGAATCCTTTAAAATGAAATATGAAATCCTGGCAAGGAGGGGGAAAGAACAGAACATACTAACAGAATGCCCTAAGATGGTCTGGGAACACTCACCCCAAATCAATATTTTGTCAAGCAGATCACATAGCAAAGCTACTAATGTTGTTAAGCACTGAACTAAGATACATAAATAGAGAATAAAAATTTGTAATACACAAAATAAATTACATGTTTATAGTTGTGGATATATAAAAAGCCAGTATTTTTTAAAAAGATCCTGGAAGAATCATGGCTTGGCAATAATCCAAATTGATTCTGGAGTGTTTCATCAATGGAAGATCTTTTGAAGTAACAGGATACTCATAATGGGGAAGATACACTCAGAAGAGAGGGAAAAAAAACCTTCTGATATAAAATCATGGAATATCACAATAACTATTTAATAGGAACAAATATTCCTACTGAAGTACTAAACTTTAATGTTCCTATTAAAATACTAAACTCCTGGATATTACTCATCTGACAGGAGACAGTTGAACCTTACTGTTATGCTTATACAAATGTTTGGAATGTAACTTCATCTGGAACAATATTTGCACCTGGAACTTCTTTTATAATCTCATGAAATTTGCCTTATGAGTTTCCGCTGCCATTTGGGAGTAACCTACATTCAGTCCTTGCCTCTATGTTAGTTTATTGTTGCATTGCTATGAAGAAATACCTAGATGGGCACAATGGCTTATACCTATAATCCCAGCATTTTGGGAGGCTGAGAGGGGCAGATCACTTGAGTCCAGGAGTTTGAAACCAGCCTGGGCAACACAGTGAAACCCTGTCTCTAAAAAAATACAAAAATTAGCCTGGTGGTGCACACCTGTAGTCCCAGTTACTCAGGAGGCTAAGGTGGGAGGATCACTTGAGCCCAGGAGGTGGAGATTGCAGTGAGCCATGATTGCACCACTGCACGTCAGCAACTGGGTGACAGAGTAAGACCCTGTCTCAAAAAAAGAAAAGAGTGTGAGAGAGAGAGAGGAGAGAGAGACAGAGAGAGAGAGAAATACCTGAGGCTGGGTAATTTATAAAGTAAACAAGTTTCATTGACTCACGGTTCTACAGGCTGTACAGGAACTGAACACACCCACATAGGGTATGTACAGAAGCAGATGCTAACGCATCTGCTTCTGGTGAGTCCTCAAGGAAGCTTACAAGCATGGCAGAATGTGAAGGAGGACCAGCATGTGACATGGAGAGAGGGAGATGTCATGCACTTTTAAACAACCAGATCTCACATGAACTCAGAGCAAGAACTGACTAGCACCAAGAGAATGGCACTAAGCCCTTCAAGAGGGATTCACCCCAATGATCCAAACACCTCCCACCAGGACCCACCTGCAACATTGGGAATTACATTTGAACATGAGATTTGGAGGTGACAAACATCCCAACTATATCAGTTTCTACTCTGGTACAGGAATCCTCATTACGTATAGTGCCCTGCCATGTTGGGTGCCCTGAATTTCTTTCAGTTCTACTAGGTACAAAAGTTAGCTGCTTGTGGGCAGTGAGTAACATTCATGAACTTTATGGAGGCTACAGAATTGCCTAGCTGTTCAGTTTGAGGATGCCCCAGAGGAGGGCTATCTCTTAGATACCTTGATAATTAATCTTTTTGCACATAGCATCAACTTCCCAAGACATAATATTTTATATCCAAACATTAGAAGAACAGAGTTCATGAATGTTTATGCCTAAGCATGGACTCTTCTGAAAGCTGTGGCTTGTTTATGTGGGTGTGTCTTTAGTTAGGTACCCTATGTGGGTGTGTCTTTAATGTCCCAAGCATTAAAAACCACATCTGTTAGGGTCTAGGGCAGGAAACCCAGACTATGTCATGCCTAAGTGCCACTCCAGAGTATACGAAAATGAGAACATATTAGAAAAGGTCTTATAGCTTCTCAAGCAGCTCTGTAATTCCTTTATTCCCAATCTTCTCTTAACCCTCATGTGCTGGTGTTGCTGGTCGAGGACAGTTTCAAAGCAATAATTTCAGAGCCTATGAGCTGCCTCTGTTTATACAATGATAGGTGTCATAACTCTTCTGGTTCCTGCAAAAGAGCTGTAATTCTTCTCAGGATTGGGGATGCACACTTTAAAGGAGTATGTTGATAGAAACCTGTTACAGGAATTCATTTTCCCCTCAAGCCACTTCATGGAAGCACAAGTACAATTTGTAAATTTAGTGAGACCATAATTCAGGGATGCACTGGATTTGGGCTTCAAACTGAGTGCACAGACATCACTGGAAGACTTAGGGGACAAAAAGGAAGAGACCCTATGAACAAGGGGGAAAAATTGACAGATGAAAAGGGTGAAACAGAATGATAACTGCCAGAGGAAGGGATGAAGTTTTAGTCCCCACAACAACATCCTTTCTTGTACTGCCTAGGTGAAGAGGCACAGCTGCTGCCATGAAAGGGGTTTCCTAGAAAGTGGTGAAGAGAACATAGCCTAATGCAAGTAGAGAATTGGGACCAGGAAAAATAAAGCCATGAAATAATGAGTCTACTGTATTAGAGGTAATTTATTGCTGCTTCCAAGATTTAACATATGGAGTAAAATCCTAAATGCTGAATGAAAGAATCCAAAAGTTGAACATAAGGTGTCCTAGGATCCTTCAAAAAAAAAATTAAATACCATTGGTTTAGAGAGAGGTATTCTGTGGATTGACGTTTCCTGGGAATTTGGGGGTTTGAGGAAAAAAATATACTATACTTGATGTTTAGTATTTGGTTGTATTACACTACATGTTTAAATACATAAACATTTTAACATAAGTTCGTTGTCCGAGAATTTGCTCTATTTTCACATATCATCAATACTTCTAGGAAAGAGTTTCCAGAACATTTTATGAAACTTTAATCAATGGGTATCTATAAATTTTATTGGATTATGATGCCATATAAACAGGTAAAAAGCCATTTTTTCTCCTAAAACAATCTCCACACAAAATGTTCTTATAAAAAACTATGAACTTTGTCTTTTCTCTTTGGCCCTACAACTCCACCACCACCAGAGCAGGTAAACAGTTCTTAGGATTCCATGCCTCCAAAATGTACTTTCAGGCTAATCTGTTGTTGGCCAAGAAAAAGCTATATGGCCATAATTACAGGCAATTTGCAGCAAGAGAGACTTGAATTTAAAGTACCTCATCACTTCACCCACCACACTGGGCCCTGAAAAAACTTAAGAAGGTCACTGAGCCCCTTTCAAGTCAGGAAATTACCTAGTGGACTGGTACCTCATCGTCCTCTTTCAAATATCTCCAACCTATTTTTCATTGCTTATATTTAGGCTCTTTCTTTATAGATCTCATGTTGCATCCTGACTGTTTTCCTGATAGAGCTAGAAGAGAGAGACAGCATGTTCCATTTATGCTTTCTGGACTCCTGGGATCCTAGAAGCCAGCTAAAGCACATAGTTGTAAGAAGAGCTACTTGCTGTAGAACAGAAGAGCCGATCTTTCCCTGTGTATCCTGCCAGAACAAATTCTAGCTTTCCACTGGCTGGCCCCATTCCACCTCACTCCCGTGCCAGGTAAATCTTTTGAGTCATCAAGCACAGCCAGGTTCACCCTGTTAGATATGTTTACCCCCATATTAAAACCTAATGCTTCTCACCTCACCCACTCCACCTGGCTTCTCATTCTGAAAGTTGTACTTTATTTATTAAGGGCCTAACTGTTCTTTTTTTGTGCCTTACCTCCACTTCCTAATTTGAATTATTCAGTTTCTTTTGTTTTTTCTTACTGAACATTTGATACACGGAATGTAATTATTCATAATTCTTGTTAACTACCACAGTCTCATCATTTGTACACACAGGGCTTCCTTCCTTCTCTCCTTCCAACCTTCTTTATTTTTTATTTTTTTACAAATCGGGTCTGGCTGTCACCCAGGCTGGAGTGCATAATCGTAGCTCACTTCAGCCTTGAAATTCTGGGTTCCAACAATCCTCCCACCTCAGCCTCCAGAGTAGCTAGGACTGCAGCCATGTGCCACTATGCCCAGCTAAGTTTTATTTTATTTTGTTTTGGTTTTTATTTTTTTAGAGAGAGGGTCTCACTTTGTTGCCCAAGCTGGTGTTGAACTCCTGGGCTCAAACCAGTCTCCCGCCTTGACCTCCCAAAGTGCTAGGATTACAGGTGTGAGCCACCATGCCTGGCCTAATTTTTTTTTTTTTTTTTATTTATTAGTGTAGTCAGGGTCTCACTATGTTGCCCAGGCTGGTCTTGATCTCTTTGGTTCAAGCAATCCTTCTGCCTCAGCCTTCTGAGTAGCTGGGACTACAGGTATGCACCACCACACCTGGCCAATTTATTATTTTTTATTTATTTATTTTTATTTTTAAATATTTTTTGATTATTATTTTTATTATTCACTTACTATTCCTCAAATATTTTAAAAATTATTTTGTTGAGAAAGGGTCTCATTCCATCATCCAGGCTGGAGTGCAATGGCATCATCATGGTTCACTGCAGCCACAACATCCTGGGCTCAAGGGTTCCTCCTGCCTCAGCCTCCTGAGTAGCTGGGACTACTGACATGTGCTACCACACCTAGCTAGTATTTTTTTTTTTTTTTTTTTTTTTTTGGTAGAGAGGTGGTCTCACTATGTTGCCCAGACTGGTCTCAAACTCCTTAGTTCAAGTGATCCTTCCATCTCAACCTCCCAAAGTGCTGGGATTACAGGTGTGAGCCATTGTACCTGGCCTTATTTTTTTAGAGATGGGGTCTTGCTATGTTGCTGAAGCTGGTCTCAAACTCCTGGGCTCAATAAATCCTCCTGCCTCAGCCTTCTGGATAGCTGGGATTAATAGGCCTGAGCTACAGTGCCTGGCTCAAACCTTTTATTTTAATAATTTTATATATTGCAAAAAAGAAAAAGACCATTTATGAGTCTACCACAGGAAAACTAGAGCACAGACAATAATTTACATCCACCTCTGTGGTTCTTCCTTATCTTGTTCCCTCCTGCTTTGATTTGAATGTGTTTCCCCAAATTCTTGTGTTAGAAACCTAATCTTCAATACAACAGTGTTAGAATGTGGGGCCTAATGGGAGGTGTTTAGGTCATGAGGGATGGACCATCATGAATGCATTAATGTTGCTATAAAAATGGCTTGTGAGACTGGGCGCGGTGGCTCACGCCTGTAATCCCAGCACTTTGGGAGGCCGAGGTGTACAGATCACTTGAGGTCAGGAGTTCAAGGCCAGACTGGCCAACGTGGTGAAATCCTGTGTCTACTAAAAATACAAAAAATTAGCTGGGCGTGGTGGCACATGCTTGTAGTTCTCGGATGGCTGAGGCATGAGAATCACTTGAACCCAGGAGGTGGCCTTTGCAGTGATCTAAGATTGGGCTACTGCACTCCAGCCTGGGAGACAGAGCAAGACTCTGTCACACACACAAAAAAAAAAAAAAAGTCTTGTTAGAGTAGGCTTTCTCTCTCTTCTGCTATATGAGGACATGGCGTTCCTCCCCTCTGAAGGATGCAGCATTCAAGGTGCTATGTTGGAAGCAGAGAGACTGAGCCCTGACCTGCCAGTGTCTTGATCTTGGACTTTCCAGCCTCCAGAACCATGAAAAGGAAATTTCTATTCTTTATAAATTACCCAGTCTCAGGTAGTCTGTTATAGCAGCACAAAATAGACTAAAACACTTTTAGCCCCCACTGCATCCAAGGTAATCACTATTCTGAATCTTGTGTTCATGATTATTTTGCTTTCCTTTTACTATGGTACTGTATGTATGCCTAATTCATTAATTAATTATAGAGATAGGGCCTCCCTATGTTGCCCAGGGTGGTCTTGAACTCCTGGGCTCAAGCAATCCTCTCACCTCAGCCTCCCAAAATGCTGGGATTACAGGCTTGAGCCACCAAGACTGGCCATATGTATGCCTTAAAAATTTGAACTGTTACATGACTCATTTTCATTTGACTTCAACTTGAGCCCTCATATGACTGCAGTGTTCAGTCTCTTAGTTTGTCGTGGTGTTGCATGAACTAAAGATGAGCTGAAGGTCAGATAAATAGTAATTCAAAGACACTTGACATGACATCTGTGCCTTATTTGTGAAAGAATCCAGTAAAGATGCTCTAAAGGATAGGAACCAAAGATATACTATTAATATTTGCCTTTTCTTTAACTATATCTATTCCTTTAAAAGCTTTAGAGAGATTACCTGATAAGTAACCCTCTGAAGATTTCCGATAGTTTGCTGTTTTTCTCTTCACTAGTCTTCTTTACCTGAGAGTGTTCTACTCATTGTTTAAGATACAATTTAAAATTCACCTCAGGGCAACAAATGCAAACATAGACAAATGGGATTACATCAAACTAAAAATCTTCATAGCAAAGGAAATAATCAACAGAATGAAGAGACAATGTATAGAATGGGAGAAAATATTTGCAAACTATACACCTAAGAGGTTAATACTCAAAATATATAAGGAGTGTAAACAATT